>NC_069500.1:310065264-310365264 GCF_027579735.1 Bombina bombina
CCCTTCTTTCTTCCCTCTCGCCTTCTTTTCCCCTTTCTTTCCCCCCCTCCTCCCCCCTCCCTCCCCTCTCCCCTCCCCCTTCTTTCCTTCTCTTCTGCCCTCTCCCCTCTTCCCCCCCCCTCCTCCTCCTCTAAGGGGAATAGAGGTGATTTATGTCTGTTGTCAAGAGATGAGATATATGCACATCACCTGTTAAGGCACGACTGCTATATTATACTATGTAAGGTTTTCAGTAAGCATGTCTCTTTGAGGAAGGACAGACAAATGGTCTGATAATTTAACAATACAGCGGTGGAGATACCTCATTACTAACCAGTTTATACCAAAACATCGTTGTCTTTGCATTTTAATACGTTTACATCACTGTTCTTAGTTCTTTATTACTTACTCATAATGTGAAGCCTTATTGTTAAAGAATGTTCTACTGTCTCTTTTCTTTCTCCCCCTATGCCCCATCCTCCTCTCCTTCCCTCTTTATCTCCTTCTCCCTTCCCCCCTTATACCTACTTTCCCCTCCCTCATCCCACTTCCCCCTTCCTTTTTTCCCTCCTTCCTCCCTTTCTCTCCCTCCTGTCTGCCCATTCTCCCCTTTCCCCTCTTCTCTTCCTCTTCTCCCTCTTCATTGATACCCTATTATCCTTTACCCCCCATACCTCTCAGCCCCCCCCCCCCTTCAATCTCTGAGAATCTCCCTTCTATGTAAGACTCTAAGATAGGATTCCGGATTTGCAACATCAACCAACATTAAAACAGTCAGGAGAAATGGGATATTATGAAAACTGTGTTTTTACGCTGCAAAATGCTATCAAGCTAAGTATCCCTTTCAGATAAGCTCTTCGCACTAGCAGTTATGCAACTCTGTCTTCTCTTTTCTTTCTCCCCATCCTCCATACCTCTAATTACCCTTTTTTTTCCCCTCCTCCCCATAAAGTTCATCTCTTCGCATCTTCCTTCATCTTCCCTTTCCCATCAGACTCTTCCAATTCTCCTCCTTGGCTTCTCCTGATGGTCAGTTCACAGGAGGGTTTGTACTTTATTTATAATAATTATTAATGTTTATTGTTTGCTGTGCATGGATGAACTACCCCTCATTTCCAGTTTTTTTTTGTTATAAGTTATCATATTCATTGTACTGGATACAGTGAAAACATTACCTCTTCCCCCAGACTACATTTCTCCGAAAGCTATAGAACCAGCTAAATAAATCACCTAGAATTCTCAAGATAATACTCGTTTAACCTAGTCCAGAGAGAAAAGTCTAGGTCAGCTGTCTATTCTCTACTACACTTCACTCTGAGTATATACCTTATTTTCTTCTTTCTTTTTGCTTTTTCTTCGCTACTCTACTTCCCATTGTAAACCCCTACCTCCCTCCCCCCCTTTTTTTTTTTTTTTTTTTTTCTTCTCCTCTTTCCCCTCCCATTCCAAGATGCATCCCAAGATCAGCAAATTCCAGGACCACACACTACAGATAACCACAATTAATGCCAAGGGCCTAAATAGCCCACGGAAGCGATCAATAGCCTTTGGAGGCTTGAACAAAATTAATAGCCAAATTCTCATGATCCAAGAAACACACTTTCAAAGAGTCAAATAACCTAAATGGTTTAACAAACAATACCCCTCCGCATACTTCGCTTCCAGCCCCAACAAGAGAGCAGGAGTGGGCATTTTATTCCATAGAACCTTACCCATACAAATTCTCCACTTCGAAAGAGACCCCACTGGCAGATACATATTAGTTAAGGGCCTTCTGTATAATCACCCAATTATGATTATTAACATCTATGCACCTAACCAAACACAAACTGGATTCTTTAAAAAGATAGCTAACTTGATTTTAGACCACTCGCAAGGCATAGTCTTTCTAGCGGGAGATTTCAATCTCGCATTGGAACCACACGTAGATTCATCAAGAGGGATTTCGAGTCTAGCAGCTAGAAAACTGAAAGTTGTAAGAAAGATCTTACACGACCTCACACTCCACGATGTTTGGAGGACCCTGCACCCCCTTAGAGAGGGATTACACTTTATATTCCAATCCCCATAAATGCTATACAAGAATTGACCACATATACACTGACTCACAAGGCCTCTCCATCACAGGGGATTGCAACATTGGTTCGATCACGTGGTCGGATCATGCCACGGTAACTTGTAAAATACTCTGGCCAGACATCCCAGTTTCCCATAAAATATGGAAACTGGAGGACTCCCTACTAAATGACACAATCTTTCTAGATCTCATCCAAAAGGAAATCACTGAATACTTCTCCCTAAACACTCAAACATCTTCCTCTAGACAAATAGAATGGGAAGCCCATAAATCTGTAATTAGAGGTATGCTTATAAAACAGAAGTCTAAATTAAATAAAATGTCTAGGGACAAACACACTAAACTCTTGCAAACGATCAAATCCCTGGAAATAACTCACAAACAAAACCTTCACAATGAGCAAATTCTCAATGAACTTACGGACATTAGGCAGCAGCTCAAACAACACCTGACAGAAATACACCAACGCAAAGCCTTATACCTTAAACAATACTTCTACGAGGGAGGTAATAGACCCGGTAAAATATTAGCCAGAAATTTAAAAAGGAAACAATTAAGCACATACGTTCACTCACTAGAGACATCAGACGGCAAAACAGTGAAAGATAGTCCTAAGAATCCTATACTTGAAAACAACCTAGACCAGTACTTCCAAAATCTACAGCTCCCATCGATAGATGAACAAACAGCAGATACCTTGTCCGCAAATATAACAATAGAGGAACTCCAACAAGCCATAAAAGACATTCCTTCTGGGAAAAGCCCCGGCCCAGATGGGCTTACTTCGGTATACTTTAAGAAATGCAGGGACGTACTAGCACCACACATGTTACAGCTATTTAACAAACTCAGTGAAGACCCTACACTAACAAGAACCCTATTAGAAGCACACATAACAGTCTTAGCCAAACCAGGCAGACAGGTCACAAGTCCGAGCAATTACAGGCCCAGATCATTAATTAACACAGACATGAAAATATTAGCCAAGATTTTAGCCAACAGGTTAAACAAAATCCTACCAGTCCTGATAAACAAGGACCAAGTTGGGTTTATCCCAGGCAGAGAGGCGAGAGATAATATCACTAAAGTCATCCAATTAATCAATCACGCGAAGGTTACGGGCATTCCCATGGTCTTATTCGCAACAGATGCGGAAAAGGCCTTCGATAGGGTGGGATGGCCTTTCTTGCAGAGGGCTATGAGTGAGATGGGTATCCCACAAGCCTTTTTAAACATGACAATTGCGCTCTACTCGGCCCCGAATGCGAGGGTCTGGGTCAACGGGACACTCTCAGACACATTCTATATTAGCAACGGGACGAGGCAGGGGTGCCCTCTGTCACCCTTATTGTTTGCTATATCTATCGAGGTCCTAGCTCAAAAAGTGAGGCTAAATGACAAAATTAAAGGTGTTAGGGTGGGTACCCAGGAGAATAAACAGGCATTATACGCGGATGACATGCTTTTTACACTTACTGACGCCGAAACATCTGTACCAGAATTACTGCAAGAACTTGACTCATATGTGGTCGTATCCAATTTTCACCTCAATTTAAATAAATCTGAACTAATGAACATTAATACGCCCTCACACCACATAACTTCTCTACACAAGAAATATAACATACAGTTAGCTTATCAAAAAACTTAAGTATTTAGGCATATACCTAACGCCAGGCGTCCAAGACCTCTTCAAACATAATTACATACCCTTAAAAAACGACATTGTTAGGGACCTCTCTAGCTGGAAGAACAAACATCTTTCTTGGCTGGGGAGGATTGGAGTGTTTAAAATGAACATCCTTCCTAGAATCCTTTACATCCTTCAGGCGCTACCTATCCCTCTACAGGGAGGTTATATCAAACATTTACAATCTATAATAGAGCACTACATTTGGGCAAATACTAGGCCCAGGGTCCCAAGAAAAATGATGTATATGTCAAGAGACAGAGGAGGATTAGGGCTACCAAACCTGGCAGTATATAGAAGAGCGATTTTCCTACAGAGAGTAGTTGAATGGTAACACAACAACAAAGACAAAGCCTGGATAGGCCTTAGATAGGCAAATATTTACAACAAACAATCTAGGTACTCTAGCTTGGATACCAATAGCACATAGGCCAAAACACCTCCACAAGTACATCATCACAGCAGAAACACTGTCAGAGTGGGATAAAACAGTGGCTACTAGCACTCATATCTCGTCTAAACCCTCACCTCTAACACCAATAATTGAAAACCCTGACCTCCCTTATTGGAAACTAGGCTTCCGGAGCTCTCCTCATTATAGCCTAAGGGAAGGGTCGATGCAGTTCCTTAAAGATCATGATACTATTAAAACACAAACTCAATTAGCCGAGACCCACAGGGAAATTTTTACCCCCTGGCTCAACTTTAATCAATTACTTCATTACATCTCCCATCACAAAAAATGATCGGAAATGGGTCGTAGACCCACACCCTTTGAGGAACTCTGTATTCTCCCAAATTCACCTAGACATCTTATATCCTTGTTATATAAGATTATTTCCTCCGAAAGCGAGACATCCCTCCCATCATATACTGTAGCGTGGAACACTGAATTAACCCAAGAAATAGGGCCAGACTCTTGGAAAAAAGCCTTTGAACTTACAAAGCGCTCCTCTGTATCAGCTAATATCCAAGAAATGCACTTTAAGCTCTTGAGCAGGTGGTACCTCACCCCCGTTAGGCTCCATAAAATATTTCCTACACTAAGTAACACTTGTTGGAGGGGCTGCGGGGAAGAGGGTTCTATCCATCATATTTGGTGGTCATGCCCCAAATTGGGCTCCTACTGGGTGACCATCTTTTCTACTATCTCCGGCTTACTGGATATTCACCTTCCCGACTCCATGGGGAGCATCATGTTTTGCTCCTTACCTAGAATCAAAGATCCAGCTAAGCTGGCTCTTTTGCTGATTATGATTACAGGAGCCAAAAGGCTGATACTTAAGAGATGGAAAACTCAAACAACTCCTACAGTGGAGGAGTGGAAGAAAGAGGTCATAGATCTTCTCACTCTCGAGAGATATCATTACCTCAAAATAGACAAACTAGAGGTACACGAGATGATCCTGGCAATTTGGAATGGTACCATATAAAATCTCCCCCCCCCCCCTTTTTCCCCCTCCCTTTTTTTTCCCCCTTCTTCCTCTCCCCTTCTCGCCCTTCTTCCCCCCTCTAGCTCGCATTTTCCTATCCTCCTCTCAAAATCTCAAATCTCTCTTCTATCTGCTAATGACTCTTCTTGAGTATACCAGCAGAGAATGTAGTCAATTCATTATTGTTGTTATTATTCATTAATATATCTTTGATCACAATGGACCTCGAAGAACGGACATTATTTGAATAACACAGTTAGATCTTGCATAACTTGTAAAAGAAAAAGAGCACATTATAACATGATAACAACAGGATTGCACAGCTATACAGTGTTTTGTGTAACAATGTATGTTTCATTGTGTTTATTGTAAACCTGTGATTTATTTAATAAAGCTCTTTTGAAAAAAAAAAAAAAAAAAGTGTCAATTCTAAAAAAAAACACTTTTACATAGTGCAAAGCTGAAAAATGCACTTTGATCAAATGAAAAAAGTTGTGGCTACTCTATGGAAAATTAAAACTCTGTACATTAAATTTATTACTTAAAATCATATTTTATTTAAAAAACGAAAACACTTTAAATACATATACATATACATAATAAATACATAATAGAATTTGACAGTAGATAAGAATCAAGTCTACCCATATTACAGATTACTGTTTTCTTTTAAAGAGCTATAAACACTTGAGTTGGTAAAATAAAGTGATAAATTGTATATATATATAATCAATGTAAATATTTGCATAGGAAATTAGCACATCTAGGCAAGAATCCCCGCTTGCTTTTTCCCCTGAAATAAGTCATATACAATGTTATCAATGCACAAGAGAATTCTGGGTAAGCTATGCAAATTAGATATGCAAATTCTCAGGTTTTTTGCTTCAAAAATACTGTTTTAACACAGCTATCCTTTTAACAGGATTATAGCAGCAAATCAGAAATCAGATTTCTGATTTGCTGCTATAATCCTGTTAAAAGGATTTACCTATTTTATCAAATTTACTTAATAGGATTGACCTATTTTATCAAATTTACTTAATTCTCTTGTTTTCCTTTGTTGAAGGAGCAGCAATGCAATACTGGGAGTTAGCTGAACACATCTGGTAAACCAATGGCAAGAGGCATATGTGTGAACCCACAATAAGCAGCTAACTCTCAGTAGTGCATTGTTGCTCCTGAGCCTACCTTGCCTACTCTTTTTCAACAAAGAATACCAAAAGTACAAAGCAAATTAGATAATAAAAGTATATAGGAAGGTTAATAGAAATGGTATGTTCTATTTGAATTTGGAAAGAAAAAAAATGTGCTTCCTTTTGCTCTTACAATGTTTCTCAACTCTGAGGATTGGTTTTTCCAAAAGGACAATGCTCCATTTCACACTTCAAATATTGCTGTGGGGACCTAAGATTTTCTACTGCTACACTAACTAGCTCAGGCAATGTAGTCTCCAGAGCTGATAGCTGGCAAGACAAACATGGTTGCTACCCTCCTCGCAACCTGCACTTTGCTGATTCGAACATATCAATATTGTGTGGATTTGTCTGAATCAAAGTGCAGGCTACTCCCACTAGCACGCCCCGCTAACTCCTCATGAGCACCTATAATTACGTTACGCCTAACCTACACTTCTTCTGCTCCATCTTGCTACCTCCCACCATTATACGTAACACTAAACAACATGCCCCAAAAAATAAAACACTCATCCAAAACAAAAACTAATCCAAACCCTAACACTAAAATAAATTACAAATGCTCTTAAAAGGGCCTTTTGTAGGGCATTGCCCTAAAGAGATCAGCTTTTTTACATGTAAAATCATTAAAAAAAACTACTATAAAAACTACTATAATACAAGTAACCCCCCAAAATAACAAAATACAACTCAAAAATCTTAGAAAAGAAAAAAAGCGTATTTTTAAAATAAAGAACCCACCTAAAAAAAGCCCTAACTGACCCCAAAAGTGGTACTCACTGTTGGGAAATCAAGCTCCTCTTGACCCAACATTGGACCCTCTTTATCCCAGCTCCTAGCACCGTGTGCCCATTTTCACTGTGGCGGAGGCTGACTTTGGCGGCCTCTTCCGCCGTCTCTGCTCTGCAATTTTCTTCAACATCAGGGCCCTCTTCATCCCGTCTCCTGATGCCGGGGGACCATCTTCACGCCGGTGGAGGCGGACTTCGGTGACCTTTACCGCCGCATACGCTCCTCATATTCTTTTCTTCAGTTCTCATCTACAAGCACTTTTCTTCATGCAGTCGCCGCTGCATAATGAAATTCCGGAAGTGCGGAACCCAAATATATAGGGGTACCACTTGATTCTAATTGGCTGATTTTTAATAGAAAGAAAGTTTTTAGATTTAAATTTTAATTATCCTTTTCTATTGTATGATTAGAATTTAAATTTAAAAACGTTCTTGCTATTGGCTGAATCAACGTCGGATCAAGAGGAGCTGGATTTCCCAACAATGAGTTCCACTTTTTTGGTTAGGGCTTTTATGGGATGGGTTTTTTATTTTTAAGAATAGGCTTTTTTTTTATATATGGATAGATAACAAATGGAGCGCTATTGTTTGCGGACCAGCGATATCAGTAAATACAAATGCATGAGCGCAATCACAATAAACCCTAGAATGATTACCGCGACTGCAGAGCTCTGGTTAACTGTTATGCTTGAATATGTCACAAAAAACATCAAAAATTCATTTAAAAGTACAGTTACACTCATAATCACACAAAATGTCAGGTGTTGGGGGAAAAAAGCATGCAAAGGGCTTTAACATAGAGATATATTCATTTACATGTCTAAATATGTATATATATATATATATATATATATATGTACACATACAAACACATTAATACATATGTATACATATATATATATATATTCAAGTATATCTGCAAATGTGGTATACATGATACATTGCACTGCATGTGAAGTAGGATGTTATATTGGAGAAACTAGCCAAAAACTGCATCTTCGGATGAACTTACACAGACACTCAATCAAAAACCACTGTGAAACAAAATACTGTACCCCTGTTGGTCACTATTTCAGCCAACCTGACCACTCCATCCAAAACCTCAAAATCAAGATTCTCAGAGGCAACTTCAAAAACACCATGGAAAGAAAAACCTTTGAAATGAAAATGATAATGCACTTCAACTTGCTAAATTCTGGACTAAATATGGACTCTGGTTTCTTAACCCATTATAAAAAATGTTTGTAATGTACTTTCATTTACTGTAGTCAATTACATTGTATATTGCACATTCTCTATGCATAGGTACGCAGGTAAGCCTATGTCCACACTTTTGTCATTATTATTCCCCTTTTTTTCCCCTTTCTCCTTTTTTGACTATCTTATATTCCTCTGTATACCTAATTTCCCATCTTTATTCATATGGATTCTATGTTGATATATAACCTTATGTCAGTATATGCTTTGTGTATAACCATATATTTCCCATACCTGTTATATTTAACTGACACTATCTGCCTGTCTCCTAAACCCCCATCATGATTTTTACAACACCCCTCCAAACCCTGTATTCAGACCTCTTTTTTTTTTTTTTAGCCTGTGTTTTAAGATATAATTTGTAAATTCCATCAAATTGGTCAGTATTGCTTCAGACTTCAAAAAGGAAGACACTCTTCCAAAAGCTTGTCATCTTATAAATGTATAGTTAGTCCAATAAAAAAGTATCATTGCTCAATGCAATACTCTTGTTATTTTGATATATACAGGTGGCCCTCGGTTTACAACGGTTCAATTTACACCGTTTCAGAATAACAACCTTTTTTTCCAGTCATGTGACTGCTATTGAAAAGCATTGAGAAGCAGTGCATTTATTAAAATAGTCAGTAGGTGGAGCTGTCCGTTTGTGTTGCAGCAAAGCCAAGCAAGCTGAAATTAATCAGTTTAACCAGACCTGAGCTATCGAGCAGATTTCAAAGGAACAAGATCTTCCTGTCTATAAATCAGTCCAGATTGGAATGCATAGAAAGAACTGTTTGCAGAAAAATGCAAGTAAAGTCTGTGTTGTGTGATTATTTTATTAGGTTTATAATGCTGTTTAGCAAAACATTTTGTTCATTTAACTTAGTTTAATTATATATTCTGTGTTGTGTGATTATTTTATTAGGTTTATAATGCTGTTTAGCATTTAAAGTCTTCATTTCAAAGCTTTAAAAATAATGTATTAGGTGTTACTTATGACAATTTTGAGAGGGGCCTGGAACCTAACTCCCTCACTTCCCATAGACTTACATTATAAACTGGGTTTCAATTTACAACGGTTTCGATTTACAACCATTCGTTCTGGAACCTAACCCCAGCGTAAACTGAGGGCTACCTGTATATATATATATATAAATGCATTGGAGTCCTTTGCAGTTAAGTGGATGAAAACATGAAAAATCATATTTATACAATATTCATATTTAATAAAGTGTTATAATGTGTATTTACTGTAAATATTTCACATTCCAATGTTCTTCACAAAGCAAAATATGTTCTATGTATTTTTAAATAGACATTCCTATGTATATCTTTATATATCATGTATGTGTATATGTATATATATATATATATATATATATATATATATATATATATATAAAATTATTTGTGCAAAAAATCATCAGATGTATGTTTAAATTTCTCTTTAAGAATAAAAAGAACATATGCTGTTACTGGATTATGAAATATGCAAAATAATCTTCTTATTTTGCGCTTTTAAATAACGGTGACCGTGTACCCTGCAATTTGTGGGTGTTAGGTTTTTTTCAACTTTTTCGGCTCCATTGAAGTCTATGGGGGAATGCCATTTTGCAACTTCTGAAAGTCTATTTGTTACAGTGACTTTGTGATTGCGAGAGTGCAAACCTTTTTCTGTTCAACTCATAATACAAGTGCAAAAATTACCTCTAGCAATTCAAACTCATAATCTGGCCGTGTGTAAATAGAATAATTTGAAATGGTTAGGCAATTCACATAATTATATTAGCTCTATTTTTGTGAATTTTTATTTGTCAAAAGCATCCCATATTTTCTGTTTGGTCACCTAAATGTCCTGTTGCCTGTGTATTTTTTATCTATTGTTCTAACCTTTCAGGCTGGTTTCCCATAAATGTGCAATTGTTTAAACAGCACAGTTAGAGGACACACCATGGCGTATCTTTTCTTTCAAAGCTAAATGTTTGTTAACTAGGTAGATTCGGCCTCAGTGGGTCGTCTGAAAACTGCAAAGGTCATAAATGATTTCACAACATAACAGCACATTGTTTAATTTCTAACTGTGTTAATAGATGGAAATAATGGTAATAACTTTTTTCGAGATTTTGCGTGGGAGACAAATGGTTTAATTCTAAAATATAGTGTTAGCAAAGCTGAGCCAGTATTAAAACCATTAACAGTCCAAAAAATATGCAATTAACACAAATATTTGTTTTAATATACGGTTATCCCTAAACCCCTCTCTTAAAATTTTAGAACAAACATTCCCCTTTTTTCATTTTGGGCTAGCTTGATAAACACTGTTGTTCAGATAATATTAAGGGGCCGAATTCTCAAATGGCGGGCGGACATGATTCGCTGTAGCGAATCGTGTCCTCCCAACATCACTAAATGCTGACAGCGTACACTGTCGGCATTTAACATTGCAAAAGCATTTCTGGTGAACTGCTTGTACAATGCCACCCCCTGCAGATTCGCCGTTAATCGATCGCTAGCAGGAGGTGTCAATCAACTCAATCGTATTCGATCAGGCTGATTGCTGACGAGTTAAGGAGCAGCGATATTAAGACCGCTGCTTCTCAACTCCTGTTTCCGGGGAGCCTGAACACATGCGCGGAAACAGGGGGATTCAGGGCCATTTGGCCCTTGATAATTTGGCCCTCAAGTGTTAAACTTATTGTGGCTCCCTTTACTTAACAATAATTACAACCTCAACACTTGAAATAGTTCTGTAAATTGGTGTAATTGTTATATATTCACATCTTTTTGGTTATGAAAAAGTAGTCTTGATGGATAGAATATTTGTCTCCATAATCGCGCAGACACCAACAAGGGCAGATAGTGGTTGCTCTGAGGTGTGGTCAGAGTTTTTAACGGAAACCTTTACTCACTATGCAATTTAAAAAGACACAACTGTTCTTGTTAAGAATGTTGTCTTATGGTCATGTCTTGCTATTTCAAAGATGATGAACTGTTTACATTTTTTTCTTATTTCTCTTTAATTTTAATATATATGTAAAACTTTCCTTTTTGATAGAGGATAATGTAAAAGTACCAGACCTTTTTCTAATTGCAAATCAGGTAGGTAGGCTATGATAAACCAATACGTTGTAAGCTAAATTAAATCTGGTTCAGTTATTCATAGCATTAGTTACTGATTTAAAGGGAGACTGAACCCAAATGTTTTCTTTCGTGATTCAGATAGAGCATGAAATTATAAGCAACTTTCTAATTTACTCCTATTATCAAATTTTCTTCATTCTCTTGGAATCTTTAATTGAAATGCAAGAATATAAGTTTAGATGCCAGCCCATTTTTGGTGAACAACCTGGGTTGTTCTTGCTGATTGGTGGATAAATTCATTCACCAATAAAAAAGTGCTATCCAGAGTGCTGAACCAAAAAAAGAAGCTTAGATGCCTTCTTTTTCAAATAAAGATAGCAAGAGAATGAAGAAAAATTCCTAATAGGAGTAAATTAGAAAGTTGCTTAAAATTGCATGCTCTATCTGAATCACGAAAGAAAAAATGTGGGTTCAGTGTCCCCTCAATGACATATGCATTAGCAATGACATATGATAATGGTCCAGCCTATTTGCCTATTTCTAAGAAATTGTTCTGAACAACAAGGAGTGCAAATGAAGAAGTTTAATGCAGATATATTGTATGGAAATGAATTTTTCCTATTTCACATAAATGGCTTTTACAAATATTCTTTATATTTGACGTCTGCATTTATTGCTTTTACTTTCATTAAACAAAATATTTAAGGCAGCAACCTGTGCTGGTTTTTTTTTTACTCGGGGGAACAGGGTTCCTTTCATAGCCTAGAGACACATTTCTAGCTTACCAACACAGTCTCCAGATACCAATTAAATGCTCGCTAGTATTAGATATTATTGGTGGTCACCTGACCTGAGTTCTTAGCTGTGTCAAGGGCTTGTGGGTCAGAGTCCTGTGTATTCTTTTAACTGTAAGTAGTCAGAACACTTTTTATATTGCTATTGCTTTTGTATTTATGAATGTGATTATATTTAAACAAGTAAACTTAGCATTTGTAGTTTAGACAGAAGAAAAATATTATTATTTTGAAGTTGTATGGTTCTTCTTTGTGTGGGATGAATGTGTTTAAAAGAACATTGTTTAAATGTATTTGACTGGAAATGACTACTAAGTGTAAATATATATGTGTATATATGTCTATACATGTGTACATATCTGTATATTCATTATGACAGAGTACTAAGTAGACTTATGGATGTAGTGTATTTAGGACCCAGTGTTTTAAGAAATCTTTACCCTGATATGGGGAATAATACAGGCAGTCCCAGGGAAAGACTGCATTTAAACTAACCTGTTTTAGTTATTGTGCATTATGGGTTCCTTGGGGTGGAGTATTCGGAAGAAATGGGTGGGCAGATTCTTCACTATCAGGGTGATGGGTTGTAGAGGATCCAGTCCAGATTTTACTGGATGCTTTCTCACTGTGTTAATTAATCTGTTCACCTAGAGGGTGTTAAAGGGACATTAAACACCTTGAGATGATAATATAAAATCATAAATGATATATATACATATATATATATATATATATATATATATATATATATATATATATATATATATATATATATATATATAAATAAATAAATAAAAACTTTGCAATATACTTTCATTATTTATTTTGTCCTCTTTTCCTGTAATTCCATTCTTAAATTGTGAGCTTTTCCTGTTAGAAATGGAAGTGCTGAACTCTGTTATATTCCACACAGCCATTGGGTGCACACTCTAGTGACCTATTTATACTTGTCTCTAATTGGCCACAGCAGACAAGGTAACCTAAGTTACAACATGGCAGCTCCCATTGTTGTCAATATTTAAACAGCTAATGAAACTTTAGAAAACACATCTACATGTTATTCTCAGACTAATCTTTTCTTTGAATGCTTCATTCTATCTAGTATTTATATACAGGGAGTGCAGAATTATTAGGCAAATGAGTATTTTGACCACATCATCCTCTTTATGCATGTTGTCTTCCTCCAAGCTGTATAGGCTCGAAAGCCTACTACCAATTAAGCATATTAGGTGATGTGCATCTCTGTAATGAGAAGGGGTGTGGTCTAATGACATCAACACCCTATATCAGGTGTGCATAATTATTAGGCAACTTCCTTTCCTTTGGCAAAATGGGTCAAAAGAAGGACTTGACAGGCTCAGAAAAGTCAAAAATAGTGAGATATCTTGCAGAGGGATGCAGCACTCTTAAAATTGCAAAGCTTCTGAAGCGTGATCATCGAACAATCAAGCGTTTCATTCAAAATAGTCAACAGGGTCGCAAGAGAAAAGTCAAGCGTGCAGCTGCCAAGATGCCACTTGCCACCAGTTTGGCCATATTTCAGAGCTGCAACATCACTGGAGTGCCCAAAAGCACAAGGTGTGCAATACTCAGAGACATGGCCAAGGTAAGAAAGGCTGAAAGACAACCACCACTGAACAAGACACACAAGCTGAAACGTCAAGACTGGGCCAAGAAATATCTCAAGACTGATTTTTCTAAGGTTTTATGGACTGATGAAATGAGAGTGAGTCTTGATCGGCCAGATGGATGGACCCGTGGCTTGATTGGTAAAGGGCAGAGAGCTCCAGTCCGACTCAGACGCCAGCAAGGTGGAGGTGGAGTACTGGTTTGGGCTGGTATCATCAAAGATGAGCTTGTGGGGCCTTTTCGGGTTGAGGATGGAGTCAAGCTCAACTCCCAGTCCTACTGCCAGTTTCTGGAAGACACCTTCTTCAAGCAGTGGTACAGGAAGAAGTCTGCATCCTTCAAGAAAAACATGATTTTCATGCAGGACAATGCTCCATTACACGCGTCCAAGTACTCCACAGCGTGGCTGGCAAGAAAGGGTATAAAAGAAGAAAATCTAATGACATGGCCTCCTTTTTCACCTGATCTGAACCCAATTGAGAACCTGTGGTCCATCATCAAATGTGAGATTTACAAGGAGGGAAAACAGTACACCTCTCTGAACAGTGTCTGGGAGGCTGTGGTTGCTGCTGCACGCAATGTTGATGGTGAACAGATCAAAACACTGACAGAATCCATGGATGGCAGCCTTTTGAGTGTCCTTGCAAAGAAAGGTGGCTATATTGGTCACTGATTTGTTTTTGTTTTGTTTTTGAATGTCAGAAATGTATATTTGTGAATGTTGAGATGTTATATTGGTTTCACTGGTAAAAATAAATAATTGAAATGGGTATATATTTGTTTTTTGTTAAGTTGCCTAATAATTATGCACAGTAATAGTCACCTGCACACACAGATATCCCCCTAAAATAGCTATAACTAAAAACAAACTAAAAACTACTTCCAAAACTATTCAGCTTTGATATTAATGAGTTTTTTGGGTTCATTGAGAACATGGTTGTTGTTCAATAATAAAATTAATCCTCAAAAATACAACTTGCCTAATAATTCTGCACTCCCTGTAGTGTTTAATGTCCCTTTGAGGCTATAAAGGTCTTGTTAAGTAAGTAATGAGGGAATTTGTGTCATTGTGTTGAAAGAAAATGCTGGAGTGTATTAAACTGGAATGAACCAGTGTTTAAAGACTGTTGTTATTTGGAATATATGCTGGACTATATGCTGAAAACTCAGTTTGTTTGATTTGTTGGAATACTGATGGGAACTACAATTTAAAAAATGACAACCGTTTGGACGTGTTTTTTCTAAAACTCTAGAGAGCTATGTAGGTAAAGTCCCAGGCAGACAGGCAGTCTGTTAAATGTGGTGGAGTGTGCGGGCCCTGCATTGAAGAAGCCTGTAGGTATTGAAGAGGAAACTACCAGTCTGCAAAATGGAGGAAAATGTGAATGCTTTACTGCAAACTACAGCTACACAGCAGCAGGCTACAGTCACACAGCAACATGCCATAACTGCACAGCAAGAGAATATTGCAGCTCTGCAGCAACTGGTATTTGCTCAAAAGGCAAAACACAGATGCCATGGTTCAGCAAGTTGTGGCATCTCAAGCAGAAGCAAACCGTGTGCTCAGAGAGGAGCAGCAACAGGCTACCAGCATTTTACAGCAGGAGGTTCAGGCCTTGGTTAAGGTTTTGACTAGAATCCCTTAAAGGGACACTGTACCCAAATTTTTTCTTTCATGATTCAGATAGAGCATGACATTTTAAGTAACTTTCTAATTTACTCCTATTACCAAATATTCTTCATTCTCTTGGCATCTTTATTATAAATGCAAGAAAGTAAGTTTAGATGCCGGCCCATTTTTGGTGATCAACCTGGGTTGTTCTTGCTGATTGGTGGATAAACTCATCCACCAATAAAAAAGTGCTGTCCAGAGTTCTGAATAAAAAAAAAAAAGCTTAGATGTCTTCTTTTTAAAATTTACGGCTAGATTTAGAGTTTTGTCGGTAACGACCCGAAAAGCTAACGCCGGCTTTTTTCTGGCCGCACCATAAAAATAACTCTGGTATTGAGAGTCCACAGAATGGCTGCGTTAGGCTCCAAAAAAGGAGCGCAGAGCATATTTAACGCAGCTTCAACTCTCGATACCAGAGTTGCTTACGCAAGCGGCCAGCCTCAAAAACGTGCTCGTGCACGATTCCCCCATAGGAAACAATGGGGCTGTTTGAGCTGAAAAAAAACCTAACACCTGCAAAAAAGCCGCGTTCAGCTCCTAACGCAGCCCCATTGTTTGCTATGCGTAAACACTTCCTACGTCTGCACCTAACACTCTAAATGTACCCCGAGTCTAAACACCCCTAACCTTACACTTATTAACCCCTAATCTGCCGCCCCCCGCTATCGCTGACCCCTGCATATTATTATTAACCCCTAATCTGCCGCTCCGTAAACCGCTGCTACTTACATTATCCCTATGTACCCCTAATCTGCTGCCCTAACATCGCCGACCCCTATATTATATTTATTAACCCCTAATCTGCCCCCCACAACGTTGCCTCCACCTGCCTACACTTATTAACCCCTAATCTGCCGACCTGACCTCACCGCTACTATAATAAAGTTATTAACCCCTAATCCGCCTCACTAACCCTATAATAAATAGTATTAACCCCTAACCTGCCCTCCCTAACATCGCCGACACCTAACTTCAATTATTAACCCCTAATCTGCCGACTGGAGCTCACCGCTATTCTAATAAATGTATTAACCCCTAAAGCTAAGTCTAACCCTAACACTAACACCCCCCTAACTTAAATATAATTTACATCTAACAAAATTAATTATCTCTTATTAAATAAATTATTCCTATTTAAAGCTAAATACTTACCTGTAAAATAAATCCTAATATAGCTACAATATAAATTATAATTACATTGTAGCTATTTTAGGATTAATATTTATTTTACAGGCAACTTTGTAATTATTTTAACCATGTACAATAGATATTAAATAGTTAAGAACTATTTAATAGCTACCTAGTTAAAATAATTACAAAATTACCTGTAAAATAAATCCTAACCTAAGTTACAATTAAACCTAACACTATACTATCATTAAATTAATTAAATAAAATACCTACAATTACCTACAATTAAACCTAACACTACACTATCAATAAATAAATTAAATACAATTCCTACAAATAACTACAATGAAATAAACTAACTAAAGTACAAAAAATAAAAAAGAACTAAGTTACAAAAAATAAAAAAATATTTACCAACATAAGAAAAATATTACAACAATTTTAAACTAATTACACCTACTCTAAGCCCCCTAATAAAATAACAAAGACCCCCAAAATAAAAAATGCCCTACCCTATTCTAAATTACTAAAGTTCAAAGCTCTTTTACCTTACCAGCCCTGAACAGGGCCCTTTGCGGGGCATGCCCCAAGAAGTTCAGCTCTTTTGCCTGTAAAAAAAAACATACAATACCCCCCCCCCCCAACATTACAACCCACCACCCACATACCCCTAATCTAACCCAAACCCCCCTTAAATAAACCTAACACTAAGCCCCTGAAGATCATCCTACCTTGTCTTCACCTCACCGGGTATCACCGATCCGTCCTGGCTCCAAAATTTTCATCCAACCCAAGCGGGGGCTGGCGATCCATCATCCGGTGGCTGAAGAGGTCCAGAAGAGGCTCCAAAGTCTTCATCCTATCCGGGAAGAAGAGGCGATCCGGACCGGCAACCATCTTGATCCAAGCGGCATCTTCTATCTTCATCCGATGACGACCGGCTCCATCCTGAAGACCTCCACCGCGGACCCATCTTCTTCCGGCGACGTCCAACTGAAGAATGACGGTTCCTTTAAGGGACGTCATCCAAGATGGCGTCCCTCGAATTCCGATTGGCTGATAGGATTCTATCAGCCAATCGGAATTAAGGTAGGAATATTCTGATTGGCTGATGGAATCAGCCAATCAGAATCAAGTTCAATCCGATTGGCTGATCCAATCAGCCAATCAGATTGAGCTCGCATTCTATTGGCTGTTCCGATCAGCCAATAGAATGCGAGCTCAATCTGATTGGCTGATTGGATCAGTCAATCGGATTGAACTTGATTCTGATTGGCTGATTCCATCAGCCAATCAGAATATTCCTACCTTAATTCCGATTGGCTGATAGAATCCTATCAGCCAATCGGAATTCGAGGGACGCCATCTTGGATGACGTCCCTTAAAGGAACCGTCATTCTTCAGTTGGACGTCGCCGGAAGAAGATGGGTCCGCGGTGGAGGTCTTCAGGATGGAGCCGGTCGTCATCGGATGAAGATAGAAGATGCCGCTTGGATCAAGATGGTTGCCGGTCCGGATCGCCTCTTCTTCCCGGATAGGATGAAGACTTTGGAGCCTCTTCTGGACCTCTTCAGCCACCAGATGATGGATCGCCAGCCCCCGCTTGGGTTGGATGAAGATTTTGGAGCCAGGACGGATCGGTGATACCTGGTTAGGTGAAGACAAGGTAGGATAATCTTCAGGGGCTTAGTGTTAGGTTTATTTAAGGGGGGTTTGGGTTATTGTATTTAATTTATTTATTGATAGTGTAGTGTTAGGTTTAATTGTAGGTAATTATAGGTATTTTATTTAATTAATTTAATGATAGTATAGTGTTAGGTTTAATTGTAACTTAGGTTAGGATTTATTTTACAGGTAATTTTGTAATTATTTTAACTAGGTAGCTATTAAATAGTTCTTAACTATTTAATAGCTATTGTACCTGGTTAAAATAATTACAAAGTTGCCTGTAAAATAAATATTAATCCTAAAATAGCTACAATGTAATTATAATTTATATTGTAGCTATATTAGGATTTATTTTACAGGTAAGTATTTAGCTTTAAATAGGAATAATTTATTTAATAAGAGTTAATTTATTTCGTTAGATTCAAATTATATTTAATTTAGGGGGGTGTTAGTGTTAGGGTTAGACTTAGCTTTAGGGGTTAATACATTTATTAGAATAGCGGTGAGCTCCGGTCGGCAGATTAGGGGGTTAATAATTGAAGTTAGGTGTCGGCGATGTTAGGGAGGGCAGATTAGGGGTTAATACTATTTATTATAGGGTTAGTGAGGCGGATTAGGGGTTAATAACTTTATTATAGTAGCGGTGCGGTCCGCTCGGCAGATTAGGGGTTAATAAGTGTAGGCAGGTGGAGGCGACGTTGAGGGGGGCAGATTAGGGGTTAATAAATATAATATAGGGGTCGGCGGTGTTAGGGGCAGCAGATTAGGAGTACATAAGTATAACGTAGGTGGCAGTCGGCAGATTAGGGGTTAAAAAATAATAATCGAGTGGCGTCGATGTGGGGGGACCTCGGTTTAGGGGTACATAGGTAGTTTATGGGTGTTAGTGTACTTTAGAGTACAGTAGTTAAGAGCTTTATGAACCGGCGTTAGCCCAGAAAGCTCTTAACTACTGACTTTTTTCTGCGGCTGGAGTTTTGTCGTTAGAATTCTAACGCTCACTTCAGACACGACTCTAAATACCGGAGTTTGAAAAATCCCATTGAAAAGATAGGATACGCAATTTTCGTAAGGGGATCTGCGGTATGGAAAAGTCGCGGCTGAAAAGTGAGCGTTAGACCCTTTTTTGAGTGACTCCAAATACCGGAGTTAGCCTAAAACCAGCGTTAGGAGCCTCTAACGCTGGTTTTCACGGCTACCGCCAAACTCCAAATCTAGGCCATAGATAGCAAGAGAACGAAGAAAAATTGATAATAGGAATAAACTAGAAAGTGGCTTAAAATTGTATGCTCTATCTGAATCATGAAAGAAAAAATTTGGGTTCAGTGTCCCTTTAAGGGGATAACTTCCAGTGGACGGAGCTATGCAGCGCAAGTCTCCGGCGTGCTGCACGAAGAGGAGCTCGATAGTTTTCCTTGCCCAAGGTGCTCTGTCCGTTGTGGCGTGGTAACATTTATGCTGGCGCCCTAGGACAGTGGTCAGCTGGACCAACCACGAAGCCATTCTAGCCTCAAGGGCCTGATTCGCTTAAGGCCTCATCTGGCTAACAATCCTGATAGCGGAAGACGCTACCTTCCTACGCTACCTACCCGTCTTTCTATTTTCTACTCCTGTTGCCTGAATGTTGGAGAGGGGACCGGATGGATCGGACGCCCCGGAACGAGGGATAAGGTGTAAAGCAGCCTGAATACGAGCCGGACCCGTGGATCTGAGAGGAGAGATCAAATACGGCTCCGGTGGCTACAGCCTACAATAGGAGTCTCTGCCGTTTGAATCTACTGGTCTCCACTGGAGACGTAAGTGCCGCGACTACAAGCTCTCGCTGGAGTGACCTGCCGAAGTTAGCCTGGAAGGGGACTTGAAGCATCTGTAGCTCCTAAAAGGTGCATGCTCTGGCCTGACTCCTGGAATCAGAGATTGAATCACAGCTCCGTTGGATACAGCATACTATGGAAGCTGCTGTTGGTGTGACCCACTGAAGACATCTGTCAATACCTCTGTTATCCTCTCAGGTTTATAGTTATAAGTTACCTGTTTAAAATATTGAGGGGATATCAATTATACAACTTTGCCATGGTTGTTGAAAGGTATTAACCAGGATTCTGCCACTATAAGAGAGAAGATTCTGATCTATATAAGGTACTGATTTCCTTTTTTTCAATTCTCTATATCTTCTTACATATCCTACATATCCTTGGATGAAAGGACATTGGTAGCTTAAGCGCTGCTTTGTAATATCGGCCTTATTACACTTGGATAAACATTTTAATGGTTAAGCTATGACCATACTTTGAACTTACAAAAAAAAAAAAAAAAAGACATATACTCTTTGATATAGAAAGGTCCTGTTCAGTTTTAACAGACAGACAGGCATACTAAACATGTTATGGTGTTTTCATTTTTCAGCTTTTCTTTAAGGAATCTGGGAGCCTAATGTGAAAAGTGGGGAAGATATTTACCACATAATTTTTAATTTGCTGGGTTTTGCAGACTGTTGCTTCCAGTGGTCTTTATTTTTGTATTTTGTAAAATACTTTTTCTATGTACCAAAGAAAATATATCTTAGAGGTGCTCCTAATATTGGTTATCTAAACAATGTTATGTTATGGGTAGTTATGGTGTGAGATATATTAGGTCTCTTTTTGGAGTGAGTGTTTAAACCAATATCCAGAGGTTTAATTTCTTTTTTTTTCACATAGCTATACTGTTAAGCTTTAAAAAAAAAAAAAACTTTTGGTATTAAATCACAAACTTACATATACTTGTGCGTATACACCTTTAGTTTCTAACTTTAGATCAACTACGTTAACCACGTTAATCACGTTCTAACAAGGATTTTACTAATACTCACCTGTTGGATTATTTGCATATATTTGTCACTACTGATTAATGACTATTACAATTGCAATTTTGCAGTTATCTATTTTGTATCAATTTAATTACTATCACATAGTTCTTACTAAAAGGATAATACTATTGTTTTTTCTTTAAATACACATGGAAAAATTTATTTCACATACCAAAATATACTCTCCCACCATGCCTGCTAAAACTAGTGGGGAAAAAAATCGCCCCTCTGAGACAGGTATTGAGACATCAACTTTATCACTTAGTGTTAAAAAAAGATCTGCAACCACTAGTTGCACAATTAACTGATCTCTTTTTGCCCCAATTTGATCAAATTAAAAGCCAGCTATCTGCCTTAACCACCGAATTACGACAGTTTGCAAATATACTAAGTGAAGTAGAGGATAGGGTTTCTGAGACAGAAGATAGACTTAATATACAAGAGCAGACTATGGGGGGTAGTTATCAAGCCGTCAACCTCAAATACGCTGGAATTCCGCAGCGTATTTGTGGCGAGGCTGATTCGCCTTAGTTATCAAAGGCTATAGACCGGCAAAAGTAGAATTTAGTGACGTAAGCTTCGATCCGCCGGACTCAGTCCGATACCGATCGATTCTTACGTCACTCCAGATGTTCCGCACACAATCTGACTACTTTTGCTAGTTATCAAAAAACTAGCAGGTACGCTCGGCACTTTTCGGGCCCAGCGTACCTGGTTTTCAATCCGCCGCCCTGGAGGCGGCGGATCCCATAGGAATCAATGGGAGTCTGACCATAGCGAAAGTTCATGTTCGCTGCTGCCAGACATTCCATTGATTCCTATGGGAGATGTCTGCACCTAACACCCTAACATGTACCCCGAGTCTAAACACCCCTAATCTGTCCCCCTACACCGCCGCAACTAAATAAACTTATTACCTCCTAAACCGCCGCTCCCGGAGCCCACCGCAAGCTATACTAAATATGTTAACCCCTAGACCGCCGCTCCCTGACCCCGCCGCAACTATAATATATGTATTAACCCCTAAACCGCCGCTCCCGGACCCTATATTAAATTTATTAACCCCTATCCTGCCCCCCCTACACCGTCGCCACCTATGATAAATTTATTAATCCCTATCCTGCCCCCCACTACACCACCGCCACTGTAATAAAATTATTAACCCCTAAACCTAAGTCTAACACTAACCCTAACACCCCCTAACTTAAATATTAATTAAATAAATCTAAATAATATTTCTATTATGAACTAAATTAATCCTATTTAAAACTAAATACTTACCTTTAAAATAAACCCTAAAATAGCTACAATATAAATAATAATAATATTGTAGCTATGTTAGGATTTATTTTTATTTTACAGGCAAATTTCAATTTATTTTAACTAGGTACAATAGCTATTAAATAGTTATTAACTATTTAATAGCTACCTAGCTAAAATAAAGAGAAATTTACCTGTAAAATAAAAACTAACCTAAGTTACAATTACACCTAACACTACACTATACTTTAATAAATTATTCTATTTAAAACTAAATACTTACCTGTAAAATAAACCCTAAGATAGCTACAATATAATTCATAATTACATTGTAGCTATCTTAGGATTTATATTTATTTTACAGGTAACTTGGTATTTATTTTAGCTAGTTAGAATAGTTATTAAAGAGTTATTAACTATTTAATAACTACCTAGCTAAAAGAAATACAAAATTACCTGTAAAATAAATCCTAACCTAAGTTACAATTAAACCTAACACTACACTATCATTAAATTAATTAAATTAATTACCTACAAATAACTACAATTAAATACAATTACATAAACTAACTAAAGTACAAAAAATAAAAAAAGCTAAGTTATAAAAAATAAAAAAATAAGTTACAAACATTTAAAAAAAATATTACAACAATTTTAAGCTACTTACACCTAATCTAAGCACCCTAATAAAATAACAAACCCCCCAAAATAAAAAAATTCCCTACCCTATTCTAAATTAAAAAAGTTCAAAGCTCTTTTACCTTACCAGCCCTTAAAAGGGCCTTTTTCGGGGCAGGCCCCAAAGAAAACTGCTTTTTTGCCTGTAAAAGAAAAATACAACCCCCCCCAACATTAAAACCCACCACCCGGGGGCGTGTCTTAGGAGCCGCCATGATTAGACGCTTTCTCTAACAGCTCAAGATCCCTGAAGGAGATTACATTGATTATATATCTCTCAACTCGGATAACATGATCCTCCCTAGTGGATTTGGCTATATAAAGGACCACTGAATCCGAGAATACTTATTTCATGAAGGTCCCTTCCTCGGATCCATCGTAAAGCTCTTTTAGTCAGTCAGGGCGGCGGCCTTTCATCATCATTATAACCCCCCCCCCGGTTCACCGGGTACAGCTGAACCACATAGTTTTCTACTGGGTGGCGAAAGTAACTTTAGACATGGATCGGGCTTTGAGTCACACAATTCAAGCCCGCTTGACAGCTCTAGCACGGAAAGTGGACAATACTTTTACTCACCTTCTATCTCTTGTGGAGTCTAGCCCCCAGCAACAGCCAAAAAGGGAGCTTAAAATGGCTGCCGAAGTGGTGCAGGATACGCAGCATGTCAGCTTGCAGTGTCTCCCTTGTGAGACAGAGATCACGCAGCATCTGGTAGCCCTGGAGCAACAGCCGTACACAACTTGGCAAGAGGCCACTGGATGGTCCCCGGGATTGAAGGACTCGGTCATCGCATCTGCTACAGAACTGACCGGGTGTGGGGGAGCCTTTCGGGAGCAACAATTACAGCTGCAGGTGGATACGGCCGGCCACCTGAAGTACTATAAAGTGTCATCTACGGACCCGGTGACGACCGGAGTTTTAAATTCCCCCGGGAGGTCCCCATTGCCCGAGTCGCAAATGAACTTACTCTTACCTACCTATCCCCACTCATTGCCTCCTCTGGGCTCCCTTGAGAGGTCCTCATCAGATGAAATAGGGGGGATTATGTTAGCAGACATTGACTTTGGTCCTTTTCTTTTGGAGGATCAGTGTTACCAAGAGAAATACTCCAGACAGAACACGTTCTACATCATTCTGAGGGCCTACCACAAGATAAGGAAGCCAGCTTGCACCCGGTTAGGGATTGGGTAGATTCAGAAGCCTAATAGTAGCCTAATAGTAGCATTTGGTTTCCCATACAATATTACTAACTTTTTTTTTTCCTAGGTTTGAATTTATATAAGGGACTAGAACATTTGTTTTTAGCAACAACTTTATTTGAAGTTATTCATGTGTCAAAGTTACTTATATTTATTGAATATGTTGAAATGGGATTAGGCTGCCAACCTCTTTTATTGCCCCCCTCAAACGAAGACCAATGGCTTGTTATGTCAGTTCCGGTAGCATGCTGGGCAGCACATCTACACTTAGTATCAATGAAACACACCCATTGAGCTGACTATATATTAGTACCTCTCCTTCCCCTTATCGGGGACTGTGAGATAGGGAATATTCTTGATGTTTCTAGATTGGCCCCTGTTTTCACTTAAGTAACCACCCAAAATATATATTTTCATATGTTCAGCTTCAATGATATATCATTTAATTTCTTCATAGGTTGGTGGATTATTTAGCGGTGTTAATCCGCTGTGCAGCGCTGAAATTTCTTTTATCTATTTTTCCCCACTAACTCAATTTTATTACCAGCATATATCACTATACTCTCTTATATTTCACCCAATATGGTGAAATGTTTAGTGGTATTAATCCACTACTTTGCAACTACATATATAAGGTTATATAATTGTGGTACCTCTCAGAAACAAGAGTCTGTTATTGCTTGCAAGAGAAATTTTAAAGTATCATTCTAATAGTAAGCAATCCATCCCCCAGAGGTACTTATCTTGAGCTATTCTATATATTAAAAAGAGGTATCAATTTATTATTGTTGCATTTTAAGTCTGACATGGTTAACAGTGGTAATGTGTTGTACTGTATTGCATGAGACGTTTACATGTTGTCTGTAGTTTTTTCAAATAGGTACTTATGTTTGGCACTAATGTGTCTTATGTTAGACATGGTGGTTTTGAACATTTTCTGTTAGCACTTTGTAAATGTGATAATGCAAAAGGTATGTTATTGTCCGCAATACCTCAATAAAAAACGTTGATTTATAAAAAAAAAACCCACCACCCACATACCCCTAATCTAACCCATACCCCCCTTAAATAAACCTAACACTACCCCCCTGAAGATCATCCTACCTTGAGTCGTCTTCACTCCGCCGAGCCACCGATGGAACCGAAGAGGAGATCCGGAGCGGCAGAAGTGATCCTTCAAGGGGCGCTGAAGAAGTCTTCCATCCGATGAAGTGATCCTCCAAGCGCCGCTGAAGAAGTCTTCCATCCGATGAAGTGATCCTCCAAGCGGCGCTTAAGAAGTCTTCGATCCGGGCGATGTCATCTTCCAAGCGGGGTCTTCAATCTTCTTCTTCTTCAGGATCCATCTTCATTCCGCCGACGCGGAACATCCTTCTTTCCCGATGGACTACAGACGAATGAAGGCTCCTTTAAGGGACGTCATCCAAGATGGCGTCCCTTCAATTCCGATTGGCTGACAGGATTCTATCAGCCAATCGGAATTAAGGTAGGAAAAATCTGATTGGCTGATTGAATCAGCCAATCAGATTGAGCTTGCATTCTTTTGGCTGATCTGAACAGCCAATAGAATGCAAGCTCAATCTGATTGGCTGATTGGATCAGCCAATCGGATTGAACTTCAATCTGATTGGCTGATTCAATCAGCCAATCAGATTTTTCCTACCTTAATTCCGATTGGCTGATAGAATCCTATTAGCCAATCAGAATTGAAGGAACGCCATCTTGGATGACGTCCCTTAAAGGAGCCTTCATTCATCGGTTGTCCGTCGGGAAAGAAGGATGTTCCGCGTCGGCGGAATGAAGATGGATCCTGAAGAAGAAGATTGAAGACCCCGCTTGGAAGATGACATCGCCCGGATCGAAGACTTCTTCAGCGCCGCTTGGAGGATCACTTCATCGGATGGAAGACTTCTTCAGCACCGCTTGGAGGATCACTTCATCGGATGAACGACTTCTTCAGCGCCCCTTGGAGGATCACTTCTGCCGCTCCGGACCTCCTCCTCGGTTCCATCGGTGGCTCGGCTGAGTGAAGATGACTCAAGGTAGGATGATCTTCAGGGGGGTAGTGTTAGGCTTATTTAAGGGGGGGTTGGGTTAGATTAGGGGTATATGGGTGGTGGGTTTTAATGTTGGGGGGGTTGTATTTTTCTTTTACAGGCAAAAGAGCAGTTTTCTTTGGGGCCTGCCCCGCAAAAGGCCCTTTTAAGGGCTGGTAAGGTAAAAGAGCTTTGAACGGTTTTAATTTAGAATAGGGTAGGGAATTTTTTTATTTTGGGGGCTTTGTTAATTTATTAGGGGGCTTAGATTAGGTGTAAGTAGCTTAAAATTGTTGTAATATTTTTTAAATGTTTGTAACTTTTTATTTTTTTATTTTTTGTAACTTAGCTTTTTTTATTTTTTGTACTTTAGTTAGTTTATGTAATTGTATTTAATTGTAGTTATTTGTAGGTAATTAATTTAATTAATTTAATGATAGTGTAGTGTTTAATTGTAACTTATGTTAGAATTTATTTTACAGGTAATTTTGTATTTCTTTTAGCTAGGTAGTTATTAAATAGTTAATAACTATTTAATAACTATTCTAACTAGCTAAAATAAATACAAAGTTTCCTGTAAAATAAATATAACTCCTAAGATAGCTACAATTTAATTATTAATTATATTGTAGCTATATTAGGGTTTATTTTACAGGTAAGTATTTAGTTTTAAATAGGAATAATTTATTAAAGTATAGTGTAGTGTTAGGTGTAATTGTAACTTAGGTTAGTTTTTATTTTACAGGTAAATTTCTCTTTATTTTAGCTAGGTAAGCTATTAAATAGTTAATAACTATTTAATAGCTATTGTACCTAGTTAAAATAAATTGAAAGTTACCTGTAAAATAAAAATAAATCCTAAGATAGCTACACTATAATTATTATTTATATTGTAGCTATATTAGGGTTTATTTTAAAGGTAAGTATTTAGTTTTAAATAGGATTAATTTATTTAATAAGAGAAATATTATTTAGATTTATTTAATTAATATTTAAGTTAGGGGGGTGTTAGGGTTAGGGTTAGACTTAGGTTTAGGGGTTAATAATTTTATTACAGTGGCGGCGGTGTAGTGGGGGGCAGGATAGGGGTTAATAAATGTATTATAAGTGGCGACGGTGTAGGGGGGGCAGATTAGGGGTTAATAAGTTTAATATAGGTTGCGGTGGGGTCCTGGAGCGGCAGTTTAGGGGTTAAACTATTTATTTAGTTGTGGCGAGGTGCGGGATCAGCAGGATAGGGGTTAATAACTTTATTATAGAGGGCGACGGTATAGGGGGGCAGGATAGGGGTTACTAGGTATAATGTAGGTTGCGGCGGTGTTCGGGAGCTGCGGTTTAGGGGTTAATACATTTATAAGAGTTGCGGCGGGGTCTAGGAGCGGTGGTTTAGGGGTTACTAACTTTATTTAGTTGCGGGGGGCTCCGGGGGCACCGGTATAGGGGGTAGAACAGTGTAGTTAGTGTGGGTGCTTAGTGACAGGCTAGCAAGAAAGCTGTAAAAAATCCGAAGAGCAGCGAGATCGGATGAGTGATAACTATCACAGTCCGCTGCTCATCGCCCCGTACTTGGTGCGCGGCTTTTTGACAGCTTTTTTGATAACTTAGGCAAATTTTTGCAGGGCCGCGGCGGCGATCTTAGGTGGGCGTATTGGGCCGTCGAAGGCAGGTAAAGTAGACATGTTGATAACTACCCCCCTATATCCTCACAAGATAAAAGTATTAAAAATTTACAAAATAAAATTGATGATTTAGAAAATCGTTCCAGACATAATAATTTAAAAGTTATTGGTTTCCCAGAGAAAATAGAATTCTCAGATTTGTTACACCTTGCTGCCGCAATTCTCCCTCAAGAGCTTGGGATTCAACAACAGATTCTTCCCCTAGCAGTAAAAAGAGCACACAGACTAGGTACCCCAAAAACACAATCTAATGGATATAAAACAGCTAGACCGATCTTGATTAGATATTTAAACTATCAAGATAAAATTAACATAATTAGATTATATAGGAAAAAGACAAATTTACTGATAGGAGAACATAAGGTCCTGCTTTTCTAGGACTTTTCTGTGGAAGTTTCAGCTAAGAAAAAGGCTATGGCACCATATTGTGCAAAATTAATTAACATGGGTATTAAAGCCAGGCTTATCTATCCTGCTAAAATTACTATAAGTCAAGATGATACTATTCTCTCATTTGTTAAAATTGATGAAATTAAGGAATATTTTCAAAAAAGAAATCTCTCTTGGTTAACAAAGGATTGGTATAATAATATGCATTATTTAACTGTGTTCTTTATGTTGGGTATAATGTACTCAGGCTCTATCAGGATTGTAGAGCTTCTGACTGCAAGGTTTTTTTTTTTTCTGTTTTCTTGTTTCTTTCTTTTTTTTTCCTTCTCTCTCTCCCTCCTTGGGTATAGCGTTAATTTTTTAATGAAGAATTATATTAAATATTTATCCTGTAATGTTGGAGGCATCACCTCCCCAATTAAAAGAAAATTAATATTAAAACAACTTGGGAAACATAACCCGGATATAGTTTTTATTCAAGAAACACATCTTAGAAGCAAGGAAATAAATAAACTAAAATCAAAATGGGTTGGGGAAGTGGTGGCCTCTTCATGTACTTACAGGAAAAGAGGTGTAGCAATTTTATTTAATAAAAATCTTACTTATAATATTTTAAATACTGAAATAGACCCAGAGGATAGATGGATTTTAATAGAAATTCAAGGTACTAAATTTATATTATATAATATTTATGGAACCAATACAGTAATGTAGAACAAGAATTTTGGTATAAAAATATCTGTAACCTTTCTAAATATATTGGACAAAATATAATAGCTGCCAGAGATTTCAATTTGATTCATTTCCCTGCGGTAGACAGACTCGGCCAAAAGGAGGTACGACATGTTACCCAAAAAACTAATATATATAAGCAAATCGTCAAAGACTTAAAATTGTATGATATCTGGCGAATACAATATTCGGACGCTAAAGAATATACATGTGAGTCCAAAACACACAAATCTCTCTCGCGTATTGATTATTTTCTAGTTTCTGAACACATTCTGCTGCAAAAAAACAAAACTGAAATCAATGATATACTTATCTCAGACCACGCTATTATTTCACTAGAAATTCCATTTAGAGTAGCTATACAGGGTCAAGTATAGTGTAGTGTTAGGTGTAATTGTAACTTAGGTTAGTTTTTATTTTACAGGTAAATTTCTCTTTATTTTAGCTAGGTAAGCTATTAAATAGTTAATAACTATTTAATAGCTATTGTACCTAGTTAAAATAAATTGAAAGTTACCTGTAAAATAAAAATAAATCCTAAGATAGCTACACTATAATTATTATTTATATTGTAGCTATATTAGGGTTTATTTTAAAGGTAAGTATTTAGTTTTAAATAGGATTAATTTATTTAATAAGAGAAATATTATTTAGATTTATTTAATTAATATTTAAGTTAGGGGGGTGTTAGGGTTAGGGTTAGACTTAGGTTTAGGGGTTAATAATTTTATTACAGTGGCGGCGGTGTAGTGGGGGGCAGGATAGGGGTTAATAAATGTATTATAAGTGGCGACGGTGTAGGGGGGGCAGATTAGGGGTTAATAAGTTTAATATAGGTTGCGGTGGGGTCCTGGAGCGGCAGTTTAGGGGTTAAACTATTTATTTAGTTGTGGCGAGGTGCGGGATCAGCAGGATAGGGGTTAATAACTTTATTATAGAGGGCGACGGTATAGGGGGGCAGGATAGGGGTTACTAGGTATAATGTAGGTTGCGGCGGTGTTCGGGAGCTGCGGTTTAGGGGTTAATACATTTATAAGAGTTGCGGCGGGGTCTAGGAGCGGTGGTTTAGGGGTTACTAACTTTATTTAGTTGCGGGGGGCTCCGGGGGCACCGGTATAGGGGGTAGAACAGTGTAGTTAGTGTGGGTGCTTAGTGACAGGCTAGCAAGAAAGCTGTAAAAAATCCGAAGAGCAGCGAGATCGGATGAGTGATAACTATCACAGTCCGCTGCTCATCGCCCCGTACTTGGTGCGCGGCTTTTTGACAGCTTTTTTGATAACTTAGGCAAATTTTTGCAGGGCCGCGGCGGCGATCTTAGGTGGGCGTATTGGGCCGTCGAAGGCAGGTAAAGTAGACATGTTGATAACTACCCCCCTATATCCTCACAAGATAAAAGTATTAAAAATTTACAAAATAAAATTGATGATTTAGAAAATCGTTCCAGACATAATAATTTAAAAGTTATTGGTTTCCCAGAGAAAATAGAATTCTCAGATTTGTTACACCTTGCTGCCGCAATTCTCCCTCAAGAGCTTGGGATTCAACAACAGATTCTTCCCCTAGCAGTAAAAAGAGCACACAGACTAGGTACCCCAAAAACACAATCTAATGGATATAAAACAGCTAGACCGATCTTGATTAGATATTTAAACTATCAAGATAAAATTAACATAATTAGATTATATAGGAAAAAGACAAATTTACTGATAGGAGAACATAAGGTCCTGCTTTTCTAGGACTTTTCTGTGGAAGTTTCAGCTAAGAAAAAGGCTATGGCACCATATTGTGCAAAATTAATTAACATGGGTATTAAAGCCAGGCTTATCTATCCTGCTAAAATTACTATAAGTCAAGATGATACTATTCTCTCATTTGTTAAAATTGATGAAATTAAGGAATATTTTCAAAAAAGAAATCTCTCTTGGTTAACAAAGGATTGGTATAATAATATGCATTATTTAACTGTGTTCTTTATGTTGGGTATAATGTACTCAGGCTCTATCAGGATTGTAGAGCTTCTGACTGCAAGGTTTTTTTTTTTTTCTGTTTTCTTGTTTCTTTCTTTTTTTTTCCTTCTCTCTCTCCCTCCTTGGGTATAGCGTTAATTTTTTAATGAAGAATTATATTAAATATTTATCCTGTAATGTTGGAGGCATCACCTCCCCAATTAAAAGAAAATTAATATTAAAACAACTTGGGAAACATAACCCGGATATAGTTTTTATTCAAGAAACACATCTTAGAAGCAAGGAAATAAATAAACTAAAATCAAAATGGGTTGGGGAAGTGGTGGCCTCTTCATGTACTTACAGGAAAAGAGGTGTAGCAATTTTATTTAATAAAAATCTTACTTATAATATTTTAAATACTGAAATAGACCCAGAGGATAGATGGATTTTAATAGAAATTCAAGGTACTAAATTTATATTATATAATATTTATGGAACCAATACAGTAATGTAGAACAAGAATTTTGGTATAAAAATATCTGTAACCTTTCTAAATATATTGGACAAAATATAATAGCTGCCAGAGATTTCAATTTGATTCATTTCCCTGCGGTAGACAGACTCGGCCAAAAGGAGGTACGACATGTTACCCAAAAAACTAATATATATAAGCAAATCGTCAAAGACTTAAAATTGTATGATATCTGGCGAATACAATATTCGGACGCTAAAGAATATACATGTGAGTCCAAAACACACAAATCTCTCTCGCGTATTGATTATTTTCTAGTTTCTGAACACATTCTGCTGCAAAAAAACAAAACTGAAATCAATGATATACTTATCTCAGACCACGCTATTATTTCACTAGAAATTCCATTTAGAGTAGCTATACAGGGTCAAGTATCTAATTTTTTCCCCCCCTAAATTTCTAATAAACAATCTCCAATTTCGTAATTGGTTAATTCAGAAATGGACAGAATATGAAAAATATAATTATGCATATTATGAAAAATCAGAAATATTTTGGGAAACAGCCAAAGCCTATATCAGAGGTGAAATCAAAGCCTACATGATAAAACAAAAGAAAAAAGCTAGAGCACGAGAGCTACTACTCTCAAATCAAGTTAGAAAAGCTTATAGAATCTATATAGCTTCCCCCAATACTATACTTTGGAATAAATATATTGCCTTAAGACAAGAGAGAGATCTTTTTTTAACTTATAATAATAAAATAGAAGAATTGAAAATAAATGCAAGGTACAGAGATCAAATGGGTAAGTCAGACAAATATTTATCTAGTCTAGATAAAATGAGGAAAAAAAAATATTATTGAAAAAATTATTGAAAATAAACAAACATACAGATCTGACAAGTATTAAAAACGCCTTCTTTGAATATTATAAAAAAATATATACAGCAAAAGAAGTAGACACTTCAATTAAAATTCAATTCTGGAATAAGATAAAACTACCCAATATTCCACTAGACCTTCTAGAGAAGTTAAACATGCCAATAACAATTAAAGAAATTTAGGAAGCGATTGATATTACTAAGTTAAATAAAGCGCCAGGACCAGACCAGATCCCAGCAGAATTTTTCAAAATATTAAAAAACGAAATCACATAGGTCTTAAATCAGTTATATAATAAATATTATGTGAAGAATCAACCAGTCTCAAAGGTTTTTACTGCCTCTATGATTACATTAATTTTGAAGAAAGATAAAAACCCGACAGATTTAGGTTCATACAGACCCATTTCACTACTAAACGTAAACTATAAAATACTTACCTCTATTCTAGCAAATAGACTCAAAGAAGGTCTCAATTTGATTATCCACGAGGATCAATCTGGATTTATGACAGGCAGATCTTCGATTAAAAATACTAGGAAAGTTGCATTCTTGTTGGATTTATTTTGGAATGACTTGTATAAAAAGAGAGGAATTGGGGATTAAGATTTCACAATTTTAAGTGTATATGCAGAGAAAGCGTTCAATTCCATAATATGGGATCATTTATATTCCTCACTTTATAATTTTGGGTTTTCAGATAAAAAATTTTCTTTTATTAAAGCAATATATAATCATCCAGTTTCATCTCTTTTGGTAAACAGCTCACTTACAGCAAATTTAATCTTAAATAAGGGGACGAGACAGGGATGCCCACTTTCTCCTCTCCTATTTAACCTTGCCCTAGAACCTCTCGCTATACTTTCTAGACAAGAATTGAAGGGGATTAAAATAGGTAATAAGGAGTTAATACTTTCTCTATATGCGGATGATTTGTTACTATTTCTCAAAGATACAAAAAGTAGTATTCCACTATGTCTCCAAATATTTGATCTATTTAGTTCTATCTCAGGATATAGAATTAATATATCTAAAACAGAGATCATATGGCTACATAAACATAACAATAGCCATTATCATCATCCATTTAGGGAAGTGGAATCAATAAAATATCTTTGAATTGTATTTCATAGGAACCCGAATAACTGGTATAAACTAAATTTTACAAATTTTTTTGCTAAGGCACAAGCCAAGCTATATAGATGGCAATCATTTCCCATATCTTTCTCAGGGAAAGTAATGCTTATTAAAATTATTTTATTACCCCAGTTATTATATATAATACAACATGTACCACTATTTATACTTACGAAAGATATAGACTCCTTTCACAGAGCTTGTGTTACCTTTATTTGGGCTAAGAGGAGGCATATATTATCAATAAAGAAGCTATCTCAACTTACGGATTTCGGTGGAGCCTCTTTTCCGGATATTAAAGTTTATAATACTGTTATCTTAGCTATATATGCAGTAGACTGGCTTACTAAAGAGAATCATTTAACATATTCTGATCTAGAAGAAAATTTAATATCTCCTTTTTCACTCAAAGCGGTTTTGCATTGTAAAAAAATTCAACTTCCAGGAAATATCCAGAATAGGGTTATAATACAGAATACAATTACGGCGTGGCAGATATTATGTTCCACCTTAGAAATAAACTATCAATTCTCCCCCTTTTTTACAATCAACGGCAATCCAAATTTTAGACTTGGCTTAAATTCGCAGACCTTTAGAGATTGGGAAAAAAGGGACTAGTGTTTTTAATCCAATTGCTAGACAGTAACAATCAGATTAAAACCTTTGAAGCTATCTCTTGAGAATATAACATATCTAAGAATTCTTTCTTTGCTTATTTGGAAATTAGGCATTTTATCTCTGATAATACAGAAATCTTACAAAGATTTAGGGATCTAGGAGAATTGGGGGACTATATCAGCCTTTACCAAAAGAGCTGTCATTCTTCTTCCTTCTTATATAAAACCTGGTTAAATAAAAATGGTATGTTTGGTAGGTTTAGACTGTCTAGCTGGTGGGGAATCTAGCACACCTGAAGTAAACTTTATCCCAAAGTTTAAAGAGTTATAGTTAGTTGTAGTAGGTGGCGCAAAACAAGTTGCTATTCCCAATGTGTCTTACTGTAAATATGTGTGATAATATGTGGGCTCAATATATGTTAATGTTTTGATGAGTCCTAATTTTATATTCTCTTTTGGAAAAAATGGATGTCAAAACTATTTAAGAAATAAATATGATCCTTTATTTGATTATGGTAAATTTACCCATTAGTAGTGATGCTAAAAGTACAGTTAAACAAAAATTATTACAATTCCTTCAAAGTTTAAAAAATGACACCGGTGTCTCTATGTATAAAAATGTACATAATATATAAAAAATAAATTAAATTAAAATAATAACGTTGAAATCTTATAATTTATACAGTTTTGGGTTTATCACAAGTTGTAATTTCTAACAGAATGTTTGTATATACAATTTTATAGTGCTTTTGGCTGCCCGCTGGTATTTAGAGTCAGACAGGAAAGGGTCTAACGCTCACTTTCAAGCCGCAACTTTTCCATACCGCAGATCCCCTTACGCCAATTGTGTATAGTATCTTTTCAATGGGATCTTCCTAACGCTGGTATTTAGAGTCTTGGCTGAAGTGAGCGGTAGACCCTCTACCGACAAGACTCCTAACGCCCATGGAAAGGCTGTAGTTAAGAGCTTTATGGGCTAACGCCGGTATATAAAGCTCTTAACTACAGTCCTCTAAAGTACACTAACACCCATAAACTACCTATGTACCCCTAAACCGAGGTCCCCCCACATCGCCGCCACTATAATAAATATTTTTAACCCCTAATCTGCCGACCGCACATCGCCGCCACCTACATTATCCCTATGAACCCCTAATCTGCTGCCCCTAACATCGCCGACACCTACATAATATTTATTAACCCCTAATCTGCCCCCCCCCATGTCACCGCTACCTTACCTACACTTATTAACCCCTAATCTGCCGACCGGACCTCGCCGCTACTATAATAAATGTATTAACCCCTAAAGCTAAGTCTAACCCTAACACCCCCCTAAGTGAAATATAATTTTAATCTAACGAAATAAATCTTATTAATTAAAGTATTCCTATTTAAAACTAAATACTTACCTGTAAAATAAACCCTAATATAGCTACAATATAACAAATAATTATATTGTAGCTATTTTAGGATTTATATTTATTTTACAGGCAACTTTGTATTTATTTTAACTAGGTACAATAGCTATTAAATAGTTATTAACTATTTAATAGCTACATAGTTAAAATACTTACAAAATTACCTGTAAAATAAAGCCTAACCTAAGTTACAATTAAACCTAACACTACACTATCAATAAATTAGTTAAATAAATTACCTACAATTACATACAATTAAATAAACTAAACTAAATTACAAAAAATAAAAAAAGATTACAAGAATATTAGGCTAATTACACCTACTCTAAGCCCCCAAATAAAATAAAAAAGCCCCCCAAAATAATAAAGGTCCCTACCCTATTCTAAATTAAAAAGTAATCAGCTCTTTTACCAGCCCTTAAAAGGGCTTTTTGCGGGGCATGCCCCAAAGTAATCAGCTCTTTTGCCTGTAAAAAAAAAATACAACCCCCCCCCAACATTAAAACCCACCACCCACGGGGGCGTGTCCGTGCAGCGTTCAGGACAGGACGCATTTTCTGCTAGCTCTGGTAGAATCTTTGATAATCCGCCGATTATCATTCATTAACAGTGAAAGTAAGATCACAACCTACAGTGTCTCCACAGTGCTGGCGATTGAAGCTCTATATACCATCATCTGGCTGTTTGTGTGACACCGAGGGCACAGATCGGAGTAATAAGGCCTAAGGCGGCGGCCTACCATATTAAGGCATTCACCTCCCCCCCGGGAAGAGCCGGGTTACCGGTGCCGTCTGAATTTTCAGACTTACTGGGTCTCTTCGAACTTTATCACTATCTGGACAATAATTTCACTTGCTGCTCAATATCACTCTATTGCTATAAGACCTTTGGGGACAGAGCAGTACCGACTCGTCATTATGGCAGACAGGGAAGAAGAGATCAACTCAACAACTCTTGTGGACTTACCTGCAAAGCTTGAATCCCTCTTGAATCGGCTGATTGAGAGGGCACCGTTTGAATACTTGCTGAACCGCTTGTTTGTGGAGGGGGAGACGGAAAAAAAACGGGAGGGACATGCAGAGACAGAGCAACATTACAGCTCCGACACCGCGGCAACCCTCCCCACATTACAGGTCACACATAAACTAAAGCAACCCTTCATGGCCTCGGAGATATGCAGAGCGGATCACAAGGACAATTTGACAATCTGGACCTTACAACTAACGGATGGGACATTATACTATGACAGAGCTGGCTCGATGTCCGCGGAATTGCGTGACACTGGCATACTATCAGACATGATGAAGCCTCCCATAGAAGTAAAAGCGTCTGACTTCTTCACTTTGGCGCAGGGTTCCATATCGCAAGAGGGGACAACCCTGCGGACACAGCACAGCCCTACACTTACAGGCATCACGGCTTCCTTTGGGAGCACAGACCGACTAGACACCGCATTGCATTGGCTGATCTTAAGCTCTTCTAAGTCTCAATCAAATTTGAAAATGCCTCTGTCCCCCTCCGCTACAACAACTCAACAGGAAAAGCAATCTCAGCATTCAAGACTGCCATCTAGAATAAGGGTGAGACAGGATAAAACGGCCCTTGATTATCACCAGAGATGTGTAAATACTTCCCTATTGAGACTTGTCTATGTAGAAGCTGGGGCTCTTAATACCCTTCATCACTCAGCCCTCTTCCTCATTTCAGACATAGAAATACTGCTATGTGGTCGGTTGATAAGGAGGGCAAGGGCTAATACCTTTAGTGAATAGCTTGAATATCAACACTGCCCGGCCCCTCCATAAATACCGGGACTGTCATCTATATATAGTTAAACATAGTTTTGTTCAATGTTAGCTCATAGTTAAAATAGGAGCTCAGTTTTGCATTTTATAACTCTTATGGACTTATGCAGCAACGTGTAGATAGGTGGGTTCATCTGTACTTGTATTCTTAAAGCGTTCAATGGGATCACGATACTAAAGGGATGTCCTTATTACCCATTTTGATAGATCAAGTTGAGAATACCCTCCCATATAGCAAACTCCCCTTCAATACACTTCAACACTTTAGCTATGTGAACCCAGGATAACTCTTCACATTATGTTTAATAAGAGTAGAAATCATATATGTTCATTGTTTGCCCAGACTCAATTATCTTTTTCTCATATAGTTTTGTATATTGTGTATTCATACCCCAAAGAATGCGGTTTGATACTTTTGCTTAATGAGCATTTGTGCCCCAAAGATCGCAGCTTGCTTCATGTTAGGTTATAACATCATAGAGAATTCCCTATTTCTTTTGCACATCATATCTGGGATCCAAGAGAGATCCAATTACTTTATATTTGGGACTCAAAACTAGAATATATTTAAAAAATGAGGATAGAAACGCATAAGCTTCAATCTGTTATATGTGACTGCATTAACCCTGATTGTATTGTTTTATATCTATCTATTTTTGTTATTCACACAATCCTCAATAAAAAAGTTTAAATATAAAAAAAAAAAACACCACCCACATACCCCTACTCTAACCCAAACCCCCCTTAAATAAACCTAACACTACCCCTGAAGATCTCCCTACCTTGAGTCATCTTCACCCAGCCAGGACGAAGTCTTCATCTGATGGGGCAGAAGAGGACATCCAGACCGGCAGAAGTCTTCATCCTATCCAGGCATAAGAGGACATCCGGACCGGCAGACATCTTCATCCAAGCAGCATCTTCTATCTTCATCCATCCGGAGCTGAGCCATCTTCTTTCCAGCTGATGCGGATCCATCCTCTTCAACCGACGCCTACTCGCCGAATGAAGGTTCCTTTAAATGACGTCATCCAAGATGGCTTTCCTCAAATTCCGATTGGCTGATAGGATTCTATCAGCCAATCGGAATTAAGGTAGGAAAAATCTGATTGGCTGATTGAATCAGCCAATCAGATTCAAGTTCAATCCGATTGGCTGATTAATGTGCAATATAAATATACTTTTTTAATTTATTTTTATAGAAATTTCTTAATTAACTATCTATTTTATAACTATACTCTGTGGTGTTTTGTGTGAGAGACCCCACTAGTAAGGGTGGCCGTTTCTGGTTGTCAGCCAATACAGTTCATATACCCTTCGAGTAGCCCCCAAACACTGCTTAGTGCAGTTTTTTTTTTAGTTTTTTTAAATGCTACTTTTTTTTATGTTTAAATATTTTTTATTAAAGTTTGCAAAGATTTATGAAGTACATTTACATCAAAATTTGCCAATTACGTTTTCAAACAAATTGAAAATAAAACACATTGTCATAACAAATAAAGTTTCGAACTTGTATAACTCAAATATTCAAAAATTAGATCTCAGTTCTCTGCAATCATGATGTAAAACATAACATATATGGTGTCCTAGACCTCTCTCTAAGAGACATAAAAGAGAAAGGGGGAGAACTTATCCCCTTGAGCAATGTAAGACAAGGAAGGTAAGTTACACCATAAATTTATATTGAAAAAAAGGGGGGGGGAATATAACATGGGTAAAGGTGACAACATATCCAGCAACAGCTGGATAAGCTTATCATGGTAGTGCTTTTGAATCTAAGTGTGTAATGCATGTTGATCAAGATATGGTACTCCTATTGGGTAGATCCCGGTCTGAAGCATCCCCATTTATCCAATAGAACCAGATCTGATGAAATGTGTCCTTGTTGTCTAGGATCCCAGATGCTAATTCGTACATATTGTATGTGTATTGTATCTTATTAATTATTTCAGACCAGGTAGGGACCCCTGTCTTCCAATATTTAGCAATACATGTTCTGGTGACCGTACATAGAATATTGAAAAAGGTATTTGAGTGTTTGTTATATAAGGTGTTGTGATCGTGTAAGAGAGCTTGTTGTATAGTGAAATTGATCTCCTCACCTATCAGGCGTACTTTTTTTTTATAAAAGGACTTTACGTGTTATTTTGGCGGCTATTGGGGGACATTAAAAAAATTAACTAGAGCTCTGACCTCTGGTTAATTGTTTGAGCGCCAATTGCTACCATGAGATTGCGGTAGCAATAACAAGCCACTTGTAATAGCTGATTATTTATTGTGCACCCTTAAGCGGGTGAATTTACCCGTTTGTGGGCGCACAATAAATTAGTGCTTCACTTGTATTCTAGCCCAATATGTTTTATAGTAAGGTATATTATGAAGAGAAAACGAGAGGTATTAATGCCACTTTAGTGATCATATCACTAGTCTGACCTCACCTTTATTACTGTGTACAATTCTGGAAATAATATCTTCAGGGAATATAGATTATAAATCATTTAAGGTTGCTAAAGTGGAATATGGTTTAATGTACTGTATGTCTTCATGACCTTTATAGCTCAGAGGAGAATAGAAAGTATTGTTGTGATAAAAACTGTCAAATGTATTAAGATATTTAATAAAGTTAAGAACAAAAATATTTTTCAGAAGGAGGTGAATAGCAGAGAATGATTTGACATCAGAAAGTTATTGAATTAAAAGCAATTTGTACATTGCTTTACAGAAGTAGACAAAAGGACTAGCATTTTAGCAAATAGCAAACGGGTGGTATAGCCCTGGGGCTTCTTATTCTTCTCAACAAGGCCAGTACAGAAGTCAGATTGTTTTAGACTATCTGAGTCTTGTAATACATTGTTTGTGTTTTATGACACTTTTGTAATTTTGAATTAGCTTTTGATTCTCTTATTTGAGCAATCCATTTAGATTTTGTTCATGTTTGTCACTGTGTGCTAATACAGAATATAATTTGCACTAGTCAGGCAATTAACACTAATACAGCTGGATGAGCTATTCCTCCTATCCAGCAACAATTAATACAACTAAATTAGTTGTTCCTATAGCAACAAAGCAGCTTTATATGTTGACTTTGTCAGCTGGAGAGCACTAATACCACTAAATAAGTTGTTCCTTTCACCCAGTGAGCATTAATATAGCTGTGTGAGATCTGTTATTTATTCAGTGATTATTAATGTGGATATATGAGCTAGGCCAGTCATACAGGGAGTACCAGTACATCTGTATGAGCTGTACTACCAGCCCCTGAGAACCAGTATGGATAAGTGAGTTGTTCTTGGAAGCCAGTTTGCATCAATGAAGTTGTACAGGTTCTATCTGTCAGCCAGTAAGCACTAATAACGTTGTTCTCACACTCTTGAAGAAACATATTTAGGATTAGTGGTGAATCCTCACTACCACCGAGGAGAAATAATAAACAGTTCACAGAAGTACAGAAAAATATTGCTGCATAAAGTTAGTGAGATCAACCATACCAGATGTATATTTCCATGCTCTGTAATAAAATAGAGTTGTACCATCTTTGCTGTGTCCTGCATGTGTCCTGCATCTCATGACATGGTGTCAGAAGTTCTGGCCTACGCTTCTGTTTCCTGATCGATGACAATGTCAAAGTTTTCCCCACCTGAGCCTTTTGACTTCTCTCAGCCTGCATCTTGGCCTACATGGCATCAGCGGTTTCAGCGCTTCAGGAATGCTTCCAAGCTGGACAAGGAGAGTGGTGAAGTACAAGTTAATTCTCTTTTATACTCTATGGGGAAAGATGTGGAGCCAGTGTTCAATGCCTTTACTTTCCAAGAAGGGGAAAAATTTGACTTTGAAATAGTTATGAATAAACTCAGTGCCCACTTTGTGCCCAAAAGAAATGTGATTCATGAGAGAGCTTGTTTTCACAAACGTAATCAGCGTGTGGGAGAATCTGTGGAGTCATTTGTGCGCAGCCTGTATGAACTAGCTGAATTCTGTGAGTTTGGTGTTGCTAAAGAAGAGCAAATCAGAGGCAGAATAGTTATTGGAATTGCAGATGCTGAAGTCTCACTGAAGCTACAGTTAGAGCCTGATTTAACATTAGATGGGGCTATTAGGATGGCCCGCCAGAGTGAACTGGTTAAAAAAGCAAAGTGCTGATCTGAGGTCTGAGAGTATTGTGGATGAAGTGCAGCAGTTCAGGAGAGCTGCTGGTGAAAGGCACAGTGTGAGCGGTAGACCTAAGATAACAGATAGACCTAGAAGTGGATGGGCGCAGCAGGCCCGATGCACACAGTGCAACCGTGCCCATGATCAGGGTGTCATATGCTCATAAGATGCAGAAAATGTAACAGGATGGGCCATTTTGAAGTGGTGTGTAAAACTAAATATATTAAGGAGATGCAGGTGGATAGCGACCAGGAGGGTCAAGAAATGTCCTTTGTAGGGTCTGTTGTTGAATGGCCAGGTTCAGAAGAAGATTGGAAGGTTACTTTTACTGTAATGGGAGCCAAAGTTGCCTTTAAGATTGACACAGGAGCAGATATCACTGTAATGTCCCTTGCAGCATTCATAAAACTACCTCGACAGCCCCAGCTGGCAAAGGTTACTACAAATGTCCATAGTCCTGGTGGCCGCATTGATTGTGCGGGGAAATTTCTTGCCAGCTACGAGTACAAGCAAAGGAAATTCACCATGTGGGTGCATGTGATTCGATGTCAGTGTGTTAACAATGTATTGAGCAGAAAAGCAGCCTGTGGTTTGGGCCTAGTAGTCAGAGTGAATGAGATTTCTGAAGATATGTTTGGTGAATTGGGCCTACTGAATTGCAAGCCAGTCCGTATATCACTTAAAGGTGACGCAGTCCCATACAGCATTACTACTCCCCGTAGAATTCTGTTCCTGCTCATGCCTCAAGTGGAGAAGGAGCTTATGCGCATGAAGAATATGGGGGTTATTGAAAAAGTTGTTGAAGCAACTGACTGGTGTGCCCCCATTGTACCTGTTACAAAGAAAAACGGGAAGGTGCGCATCTGTGTAGACTTGAAAAGTTTGAATGAGGCAGTGAAGAGAGAGAGATTTGTGCTGCCGACACTGGAAGACATAGCTCCGAAATTGGCTGGGGCGAAGTTCTTCTCTACATTGGACGCTTCTAGCGGCTTCTGGCAGATTCCTCTAGATCTAAAGTGCCGCAAACTTACTACCTTTATTACACCGGTAGGTCGGTTTTACTTCTGCAGACTCCCCTTCGGGATATCCTCTGCTCCTGAAATATTTAAAAGGGAAATGAGTTCTCTCCTAAGAGACCACGTGGGCACGGCTGTCGTCATGGACAACATCTTAGTGTATGGGTCTACTTTGGATTAACACGATCAGCGATTGAGCTGTGTGTTGCAGACTATCAGAGAGTCTGGGCTGAAGCTAAAAAAAGAAAAATGCAATTTTAGAAAAGCTGAATTATGTTACTTTGGGCATATCATCAATGGGGATGGCATCAAGCCAGACTCAGAGACAATTTGTGCTATTGAACAGATGAAAAGGTCTTCCGATGTACATGAGCTGAGACAAATATTGGGCCTTGTAAATTATGTGGGCAGGTTCCTTCCAGATTTATCCACAGTACTACACCCTATCACAGAGTTGCTAAAGAAAGATGTTGCCTGGGTCTGGGGACCTTCACAGGAAGAATCTTTTATGCAGGCCAAGTCCTTGCTGTGGTTAGTGCTGATGCGAGCAGTTATGGGTTAGGGGCCGCCCTCCTGCAGTTAAATGAAAAGAAACTACAGCCCATCGCATACTGTTTCAGCACACTGACGGCTGCTGACTCAAAATACGCTCAAATTGAGAAAGAGTGCCTGGCTGCAGTTTGGGCCTGTGAGCGCTTTCAGCGTTACCTAGTGGGTTTAGAGAAATTTGGTCTGGAGACTGACCATAAACCGCTAGTCCCTCTAATCAACTCCTACGATATCGACAAAACACCCTTAAGATGCCAGAGACTTCTAATGAGGCTGCTTAGGTTCAACGTTCAGGCAGTGCATGTGCCGGGGAAACAACTGGTTGTGGCAGATACACTATCCAGGCTCCTGCTGGCTGCTGCCGAAGAGTCTTCAACCGAATCGGATGTGAAAGTGTATGTAGATTCAGTTCTGGCCTCAAAGTCCATCTCTTCAAGGAAACTAGAAGAAATAAAGAAAGAGACATATTTAGATACAGACCTTCAAGAAGTTATAAAGTACATAAAAGAAGGTTGGCCAGAGAGTCGGGCAGCCTGGATGTCTTTAAGTTCTTACCAGTCAGAGAGGTCGCAGCTCACGGAGCTGGAGGGGTTGGTGCTGTTCCAGGACCGCATCGTTACTCCTATCAGCATGAGGCAGGAGATGTTAAACAGGATTCACGATGGTCACTTAGGCATTACAAAATGCAGAGAAAGGGCAGCTATGGCTCTATGGTGGCCTGGGATCAGCTCCGACATTGCAAGTCATGTGTCTAAATGTGGCTTTTGCCGGGAATGCCGGCCTACTCAGAGAAGGGAGCCCTTGATTTCTACTCCGCTGCCTGCAGGCTCGTGGCAGAAAATAGCTGCTGATTTGTGCGAACTGCACGGGAAAAAGTTCCTAGTTGTGATCGACTACTATTCCAGGTATTTAGATATTGCACCTTTGAATGAAATCACAAGTCAAGCCGTTATCATTCATCTTAAGAGCTTGTTCGCCCGGTGGGGTATTCCAATGGAGCTGGTGAGTGATAACGGAATGCAGTTCGCTTCTACAGAGTTCAGTGCTTTCAGCAGGGTATATGATTTTATACATTCCACGTCAAGTCCACATTACCCGCAGGCCAATGGAATGGCTGAAAGGGCAGTTCAAACAACAAAATTAATTTTAAAGCAATCTGAGCCATACCTAGCCCTCTTGTCCTATAGGGCGACACCCATTCAAGCCACGGGGTTTAGCCCGGCACAGCTGATGCTAGGACTCCAGATTCGCACCACCTTACCCTCCGTGGTTGTCTTACAGCCAACTGGCTCTATTCCTCGGGACGAAGTCCTTAGTAGGCATGAAGAGGCAAAAAGGGGCTATCGATTCTTCTACGACAGGAGACATTCTGTGAGGCCCTTGCAGGAGCTGAATGCGGGGCAAAGTGTCAGAATTAAACTGGATGATGAGAAGAAATGGAAGACACCTGTTACGGTAATTGGACGCTCTCCAGAACCAAGGTCTTATGTAGTCCTTACTGATGGAGGGACAGTTACATGTCATAACTGAAAACATCTTCAGCCTGTACCTGAGAGTTTGGAACTGGATGCCTCAGTACAAATGCCGGTGGGATCCCCTGTTTCCCCTCAGCAAGATCACAGCAGGGATATGTCTTTGCCTCCAGCGGACTCTCAATCACCTTCTTCTGTATCAGAGGACAGTTCATGTAGAGTTACATCAAGCGGAAGAGTGGTGAAACTTCCGGCCAGATATCGGGATTAACTTTAGTTAGAACAGTGACTGGAAGTATGGGCAGAATAATCCCAAGGTCACTGTGGACTAGGGTAGTCTACCCCGATGTTCAAGTCAGGATGTAATTGATGTTGTTTATATTTTCTGTAACTTATTTGTTATATACTATACAAAATTGTTGTTGTATACTCTGTTTGTATACCTTGTTATTTGTTATATTCAAATGTATGCTTTGTCCTTTGAAAAGGGGGAAGATGTGATGAGAGCAGGAAGTGATGTCACTAGATTGGGGGCGGGGCTTAGGTCCATTTGTCTGTGTCGCAGTTAGTGAGATCAACCATACCAGATGTATATTTCCATGCTCTGTAATAAAATAGAGTTGTACCATCTTTGCTGTGTCCTTCATGTGTCCTGCATCTAGTCAGAGCAGTCAGTGGAAAGTGAAACTGGGATAAACTAAGTCAGTCTGAAGTTGAAACTAATATAAAATACAAAAGTACAACAAACAAAAGTGTAACCAAATTCTCATATTATGCTGTATTTGTTGAACTGGGCTTGTCTCTTCTTCACATAAAAAAATGCAGATGCAGAGAACAGTCCTTAGAGAAGTATAGCAAAATTTGCCTGTGTAGAATCTTGTGAAAGATCTTGCATTACTGGAAAAATTTTTAGATCATCACATCTCTTCCAGCACTATTTAAAGTGACCATCAGGGTTGTGGCGGTGCCTGCTTCTAGTGCTCCAGTGGAGCTTGTTTTCAGCCATGGAGGCATCATACTACTGGACTTTTGCAAGTGCCATGTCTAATAGGGTTCAAAGAAACGAACTCTCACTCACATTGACTCTCTCTCAAAGTATGACAGCACAGCAATTACTTGGGATTTTGGGTACTTGGCAGTTGTGTTATTTCTATAATAATTTTGTTACTCTCATTTACCAATAATTACTTTTTTTTCACTTTGTCCTTAAGTCACAATTTGAAATTTTTGATCTCACATAAAATTGAACTGAGAAAAGATAAACATATTTTAAAAACCTTCCTGAAATGATTTAGTATACATTATATACAGTAATTAATACTCCGATGCTATATTATGCAAAGACATAATAACATAATGACTTGCTGAACACTTGAAGCCTAAAGCTGAGGACTTTACCTAGACTTGCCTTTGTTGACTTGAGACTTGACTTTGGACTTGCCAGTCTTGATTCGGGACATGACTTGGACTTGCTTGTCTTTACTCAGGACTTGACTTGGGACTTAAATACAAAGACTTGAGACATACTTGTGACTTGCAAACCAATGACTTGGAATCCACCATAAATGAGGTTATAGATTGCAAGAGTAAAGTTCTTCCTCAGCATAGGAAAAGTGACTCTAAGGTAACTGTTAAGGGTAAATGGTGTTCATTTTGCTTCATGAATGTGGGAAAATGGTCATGGAGGTCTAAATCAAACCCAACAAACAACGTATCAATACTTGGGGTCCGATTTAACTCCATGTTTCTGTGCGGGCCTTCAGGCTTGCCGTAAACAGCAGTTAAGAAGCAGCGGTCTTAAAAACGCTACTCCTTAACTTGTCTGCCACCTCTGAGGCGGCGGACAGAAATCAACCCGATCAGATACAATCGGGTTGATTTTCACCCCCTGCTATCTGCAGAGGGTGGCATTGCACAAGCAATTCACCAGAACTGCTTGTGCAATGTTAAATGCAGACAGCGTATGCTGTCAGCATTCAGTGATGTTGGGTGGACATGATTCGCTACATCGAATCATGTCTGCTCGCCATTTGATAATTGGACCCCTATGTCTGATGTTACACACACATATACACACACACCTTTCAGTCCTTCCCAATCTAACACCTTATTATATACCATATCCCATACCTTAGTTTTGTGGCATGCTCCATAGACACGCCCTCCAAACTACAGATGCTGGTAAGCCCAAAGCTTTTGCTTGAGCGCTAACATTTTACTTCCATCTTGTCACATGGAAGTAAAAATTAAAGCGTTATTGATTGCGATGTTAGCCTGCCATAAAACTATCGCCTAGATTTAGAGTTTGGCGTTAGCCGTCAAAACCAGCGTTAGGGGCTCCTAACGCTGGTTTTTACCGCCCGCTGGTATTTAGAGTCAGTCAGGAAAGGGTCTAACGCTCACTTTGCAGCCACGACTTTTCCATACCGCAGATCCCCCTACGCCATTTGTGTATCCTATCTTTTTAATGGGATCTTTCTAACGCTGGTATTTAGAGTTGTGGCTGAAGTGAGCGTTAGAAATCTAACGACAAAACTCCAGCCGCAGAAAAAAGTCAGGAGTTAAGAGCTTTTTGGGCTAATCAGATTCAAGTTCAATCCGATTGGCTGATCCAATCAGCCAATCAGATTGAGCTTGCATTCTATTGGCTGTTCCAATCAGCCAATAGAATGTGAGCTCAATCTGATTGGCTGATCCAATCAGCCAATCGAATTGAACTTGAATCTGATTGGCTGATTCCATCAGCCAATCAGAATTTTCCTACCTTAATTCCGATTGGCTGATAGAATCCTATCAGCCAATCGGAATTTGAGGGACGCCATCTTGGATGACGTCCCTTAAAAGAACCTTCATTCGTCATCTAGTCGTCGGAAGAAGAGGATGGATCCGCGCCGGAGGTCTTCAAGATGGAGCCGCTCGTCATCGGATGGAAGAACATAGAAGATGCCACTTGGATGAAGATGTTTGCCGGTCCGGATCTCCTCTTCTGTCCGGATAGGATGAAGACTTCTGCCCGAAGATGGACTTCTTCAGCCAACGCTTGGATCAAGACTTCAGCCGGAGGATGGACGTCTTCAGCCCCCCGCTTGGGCTTGGATCAAGACATCGGAGCCTGGACCGATCGCTGATACCCGGTGTGGTGAAGATAAGGTAGGAAGATCTTCAGGGGCTTAGTGTTAGGTTTATTTAAGGGGGGTTTGGGTTAGATTAGGGGTATGTGGGTGGTGGGTTGTAATGTTGGGGGGGGGTATTGTATGTTTTTTTTTCCAGGCAAAAGAGCTGAATTCTTTGGGGCATGCCCCACAAAAGGCCCTTTTAAGGGCTGGTAAGGTAAAAGAGCTTTTCTATTTATTTATTTTTATTATTTACTTTTTATTGAAGTTCAATTTACGGCATACAAACATCATTTGTCAATGCAGTCAATATAGAAAGAATTAATAAGACAGTTCCAACTGTACATATCAAAATTATAGAACATTAAGTAAAACAAACAAGAAACATACTATTTGCCAATGCAGTTACGAGCCTTCCCAACAGTAAATGGGGCCACTTTCGGACCTCAGACAATGAAAAAGAAGATAAAGCGTTAGAAGGCTACCCTGGATGTAATGGGATTACTTTTGAATCCCAAACAGTGAACTTCAGTTTTCTTAGTATATAGAATCCCCAGGCATAAAGTAGGATGATGAATAACATATAAAGTGACAACCACAACGATGGTACAATTCCCATATGGAAATAAGATGGTAAAACAAACATTCAGAGACTCTTCTGGAAGACTATGGTAATCAGCCCAGCTGAATAAAATGTAGTAATTAGAGTCATTACTGTGGTAGTGTGAATGAATAAATGCTAGTGAGGTATTTATATTGTGGCATGTGCAAGATAAGCCGCACATTTAACCCTCCTAAATTAGGAGGTATATTGGGGGGGGGGGAGGTGGTAAGTTAAGTACTATGGCAAAAATATATAGCGTAGAAAGCTTTTAAGATGTAGGGTATCTACTGTAAGTAGATAAGGCGACCCCCAAGGGTTTACGTTATATGCTGGCAACTATAAGATCAATGGCTACTATGTAAACAACACTTATCTGCTAGAATTGCACATGTAGAGTAAGCTTCTCAAAACTCTTAATAGTATGAATAGGGTAGAAGATGAAAACCTATGGAATCTGACATGGTGATGCTGTGCGAGGTAACAAGATATAAAATAGTCCTATATGTGTCTTACCCTTTTATGAATATATATCTATGGACACAGGTCTATGTTAAATGTATAGAGTAGTAGAATTGTATACAGATAATGCTATAGGTAGGGGCTAAAGAATGCCACATCTATTTTTATTTTTAAGACTGACTGAACCAGAGTCCTAGGTGCAAGCGCGTCCAATCTGCCGGGCTAAGAAGAGCTGCATTTCTGTAATTCAATTACCTTAAGTCCCATCTCCTGGGTACGGGCCCTATACCCAGTAAGAACCAGAGTCAAGATGTAGCAGTAAGGTGTTATGTATGCACTCTTCGGAGATGTTAGTGTCAGTCTTTTAGTAGTATAATAAAAAGTGTTGCACCTCAAGTATATGCTCACTAAACTATAAATTAGGAAAGGTTGGTAGATTTTAAGGGAGACCATGGCAGCAGACTAACATTATCTAGATAAGGATATCCTAAATTGCATTGTATAGATTAAACTAGGCATCTTCCGTCCCCCTATACTATGAGTGTAAAACCATGCACAAACTCAATAACCTGTGAACCTAGGTGTGAAAGCTCCTGAGGGCATAATTATAAAAGAGGCAGAGTCATATAACCAATCCAAAATTAAGTTGTAAAAATACAGGCATGACAGGAGTATCTGTACGAATATAACAGTAATTTCACTTCTATATATATTAGCGCAATATAACCAAATATGTACACAGATGTATGAGCATTAGAGCCTCAAGTTCTAGCTGACAGAGATGTAATATATGGGCAAAATTAAGCTATAGATTGGGCACAAACTAAGTAGGCTTGCGGTGAGAATACATCTTTACAATTTGAGTGTCAGTAGGAAAATGCCCAAATTAAATGGAGGTGCTGTCTCTTATTAGCTATAGGAAACCCTGTTGCTCAGTAACCAGCGACAAAACCATGGGAGCAACTCCAAATGTAGTGGCCTTGGGAGTCAAAACTGTGTAGGGGGTTAGTTAATAGGGCAACCCCATGGACAAATTAAATGCAACCTGCTCCAGAACCATTCTCCTAGTGAAGCTACTGCTGTAAGCCTCCAGGGTCCCACTGAAAATGTATACGGTATGACAAGAGGGCTAATGAAGAGCAGAAGATCTGCGGCACAGTAAGAGTCACTTTGGGAGGCCGGGATTCGATGAAGGATAGGGCCAGCTGTATGTTCTTTGGCCGCCCTCTGTGTGTTTGTTCCAGGAGCGTCTGCGGTTCTCCAACAGCATGAACCAGCAGGGCAGACTTCTTATCCGGCAACCAGCCGGTGACACATGGGGTAGATGGCTGATCAGTACAGAGGTCAGTGTGCCTATTGGGAACCTGAGCCTGCAGATCAGGAGAAAACGGCCTCTTAAAAAAAATTGAGCCTGAGACAAGCTGATACTCCCTCGTGGTTGTGTTTACTTTTGCCGGCAGACTAATAACTGCAGGGGTGGCAGGCAGCAGCGGTGGGGATCCTACCACCCTGTCACCTCCGCCACATATTCCGGTAGTAACGGGTCTTAAGGGTGTAAATGCCTCTTGTATGTGCCCCAAAAAGGTGAGACGGTGTTCCCGCAGCAGAGAGCCGATTGCTTCCAATATGGCGCCGGGAGTCGCCATTTTTCACAAAGTATGAGAGGTGCCTATTATGCGCTTGGGAGGGAGATGAGAAGGTTTCTCGTTAATTTTTCAGCTGCCGTAGGGTGCTAGCATCGTAAAAGGTGCCTTTGCTGGAAAGATTATATGTCCTTGGGGCACTTTTATCCCAATTTAATACATATTTTTAAGCTTATTGTCAGGAGCCTCAAGGTTCTGCGTCTTGTCTCAATGCGTGTTGGCTCCGCCCCCCCAAAGAGCTTTTCTATTTTAATTTTAGAATAGGGTAGGGCATTTTTTTATTTTGGGGGGCTTTGTTATTTTATTAGGGGGCTTAGAGTAGGTGTAATTAGTTTAAAATTGTTGTAATATTTTTCTAAAGTTTGTAAATATTTTTTTATTTTTTGTACTTTAGTTAGTTTATTTAATTGTATTTATTTGTAGGTATTTGTATGTAATTTATTTATTGATAGTGTAGTGTTAGGTTTAATTGTAACTTAGGTTAGGATTTATTTTACAGGTAATTTTATAATTATTTTAACTAGGTAGCTATTAAATAGTTATTAACTATTTAATAGCTATTGTACCTGGTTAAAATAATTACAAAGTTGCCTGTAAAATAAATATTAATCCTAAAATAGCTACAATTTAATTATAATTTATATTGTAGCTATATTAGGATTTATTTTACAGGTAAGTATTTAGCTTTAAATAGGAATAATTTATTTAATAAGAGTTAATTTATTTCGTTAGAATAAAATTATATTTAATTTAGGGGGGTGTTAGGGTTAGGGTTAGACTTTAGGGGTTAATACATTTATTAGAGTAGCGGTGAGGTCCGGTCGGCAGATTAGGTGTTAATGCTTGAATTTAGGTGTTGGTGATGTTAGGGAGGGCAGATTAGGGGTTAATACTATTTATTATAGGGTTATTGAGGCGGGAGTGAGGCGGATTAGGGGTTAATAACTTTATTATAGTAGCGGCGAGGTCCGGTCGGCAGATTAGGGGTTAATAAGTGTAGGTAGGTGTCTGCGACGTTGAGGGGGGCAGATTAGGGGTTAATAAATATAATATAGGGGTCGGCGGTGTTAGGGGCAGCAGATTAGGGGTACATAGGGATAACGTAGGTGGCGGCGGTGTACGGAGCGGCAGATTAGGGGTTAATAATAATATGCAGGGGTCAGCGATAGCGGGGGCGGCAGATTAGGGGTTAATAAGTGTAAGGTTAGGGGTGTTTAGACTCGGGGTACATGTTAGGGTGTTAGGTGCAGACTTAGGAAGTGTTTCCCCATAGGAAACAATGGGGCTGCGTTAGGAGCTGAACGCTGCTTTTTTGCAGGCGTTAGGTTTTTTTTCAGCTCAAACTGCCCCATTATTTCCTATGGGGGAATCGTGCACGAGCACGTTTTTGAAGCTGGCCGCGTCCGTAAGCACCGCTGGTATTTAGAGTTGCAGTGGCGGTAAATTATGCTATACGCTCCCTTTTTGGAGCCTAACGCAGCCCTTCTGTGAACTCTAAATACCAGCGGTATTTAAAAGGTACGGGGGAAAAAAAGCCAGCGTTAGCTACGCGGGTCGTTACCGACAAAACTCTAAATCTAGCCGTATAATTTTTACGCTTCTTGTTATCTTGGCCATTGCCTTTAAGATATTTCAGGACTCAATAGCTAGTAAATCTTTTTAAAGTTTCCCAAAATCTCCTGAAGGGAAATATTTCCTGGGTTGTGCTCAGACAACTTTCAAGAGTTTTCAATCAGTAATCTTGAAATTAATTTTCTTTTTTTTTGCAAAACATTACATTGTAGTAAATGGTCTGATATTATATGAGATGTGCTACCTTTTGCTAAAACTGGCTGTAGACTATTGCATCTGTCCTCTCAAGCCCAGTGTATTTGCAAGATCTCTCACTAAATATGTCCTCCAATTGAAATCTTCCCTCAATTGATAGCTCCCACCTCTTCAAAATTTTACTGTCTTGTTTATCTTAACTTATCTCACCCTGACCTGACCAGAATCTAACTTTCAATTTGCCTTTTAAATTTTCTTTTGACTTAGCAATTAAGTAATTTAGTGGTTCCAGCTGACTGCCCTGCCTATATATTTAACACTAGCTTGGGCAGTGCATTGCACTGGGTGTGCATTGCCTGGGCAGTATGCATTGTTACAATAACATATGTTCACATTTCTAATGTGAACATTTTATGTGAGGCACTAATATAAGAATTATGCAAGAATTCAACAAGGGTTGGACAAGGTCATAAGGCAAGTACTCTTGTAATTTTCTGTTTAATGTATCTCATTGTTTCCTTATGCAAGTGCTGCTGTAATACAGTGTCTTATGTGTTTAATTGGTTCTGACTTTTGTAAAAATGCTCAATCTCTTTATATTCCTTTTTGCTACCTCTTGTCTTCCCCCTCACCACCTGCACTGTTCATTAGCCCATCTCTCTTAAACTCATCTTACTTTTGTACTCATGAACTTTATCTATTCCTAAACACTCTCTCTCCCCCCTGCACCTCACCTCAAAAACAGTCTCATTACTTCATTACTGGTGACATCTCCCCTAATCCTGGTGCCCAACAACTTCCTAGCGGTGCACATCCATGTGTACCGTTCCATAGATTCAGAATACAAAACTCTGGTAACATTCCTCTTGCATCTAAAACCACTACCCCTTTCACTTGTGCAGTCTGGAACTCTCACTCTCTTTGCAACAAGCTCAATTCTATACATGACCTCTTTATCTCCTGCTCCCTCAACCTTCTGGCTCTAACAGAAACCGGACTCTCTCCCCTAAACACAGCATCCACTGCTGCTCTGTCATATGGGGGTCTCCACTTCAGCTACACTCCTAGGTCTGATAATAGACAAGGAGGTGGTGTAGGTATTTTACTTTCTTCTCGTTGCACCGTCAAACAAATACATCCCATCGCTTCCCTCACATTTTCATTATTCAAAACCCACATGATTCGCTTATTCTCTCCCCTCTCTATACATTTTGCAGTCATATACCGACCCCCTGGCTTCTCAACTCAATTTCTAGATCACTTGGCTGCCTGGCTACCTTACTTCCTCTCCTCAGGCACCCCTGACCTCATTCTTGGCATTTTTTAACATCCCTCTTGACAATCCCACTGCCTCCTCTGCAAAACAACGTCTGCAACTCACTTCCTCTTTCGGTTTGACACAATGGACTGACTCTCCCACTCGCAAAGATGGTCACTCCCTTGACCTGATCTTTAGCTATCGATGCACTATTTCAAACTTCGCAAACTCTTCTTTTCCTCTTTCTGACCACCATCTCCTTACTTGTAACATCTCATCCCTCCCTACAACTCTCCCTCCTTCTACTCCTCACACCAAACTTCACAGAAGCATTATGTCTTTAGATTAGCTTGCAGCTTGCTAAATCTCTCAAACCTCTCCTCTCATCCATCTCCTCCTTCTCCTGCCCTGACCAATCTATCTGCCACTATAATTCCACCCTTATATTGGTCCTTGACAATCTGGCCCCTCTTACCATTGCTCGGAAATCACACACTCATCCTCAGCCCTGGCATACTCCTCTGACACGGTACCTAAGCAGATGTTACTGTACTGCTGATCGGTACTGGAGAAAATATCAGACTTTAACTGATTTCCTTCATTGTAAGTTCATTTTGAATTCCTACTATTCTGCCCTGAATCTCTATAAGCAACATTACTTCTCTACTCTTATCTCTAATCTTTCTTCAAACCCAAAACATCTGTTCTCCACTTTCAATATTCTTCTCCCCCAACCCCCTAATACAACTTCACTGTCAGCTCAAGACTTTGCAAGCCACTTCAATAACAAAATCGACTCCATCAGAAACTAAATCAGCTCTCAACATACTTCCATTCTCTCACCCCCTCAAATGCTCGCAATCAACCACAACCCACATAGATATAAATTTAGCTCTTTCTCCCCTGTTACTGAGGAAGAAGTTTTGGCACTTATATCTCACTACATGTCCTCTTGACCCTATCCCCTCAAAGCTGCTCCCCTTCCTCTTTTCTACCCTTACCCCTATACTCACACACATTTTCAACCTCTCCCTCAGCACCGGTATATTTCCCTCATCTATGAAACATTCACTGGTCACACCTATCCTCAAAAAACCTTCTCTTGATCCAACCTCCCCATCCAACTACCGCCCTATTGCCTTACTCCCTCTTGCCTCAAAGCTTCTCGAAAAGCTAGTATATGCACGCCTATCCCATTTCCTTACATTAAACTCCCTCCTCGACCCACTGCAATCTGGATTTTGTCCCCATCACTACACAGAGACCGCAATCATTAAGGTTACCAATGACCTACTTACAGCAAAATCAAAAGGCCACTTCTCTCTGCTTATCCTCCTTGATTTGTCCACAGCCTTTGATACTGTTGACCACCCTCTTTTGCTCCAAACCCTCCAATCCTTCGGCATTTGTGACACAGCCCTCTTGTGGTAAACTTCCTACCTGTCAAACCAAACCTTTAGTGTAGCCTTCTCTGGGGTCTCCTGTGCCCGTCACCACTTTCTGTTGGGGTACCGCAAGGCTCTGTCCTCAGTCCCCTTCTCTTCTCAATCTACACATCATCATTTGGCTCCCTAATAAAGTCCCACAGGTTCCAATATCATTTGTATGCAGACAACACCCAAATCTACTTCTAGCTAAATCTTTCCAAAACTGAGCTCCTTATTTTCCCTCCTTCTTCCAAAATCTATACACCCAGTCTATCTATAACTGTTGACAACTCCATCATTACCCCTACCCCGCATGCCTGATGTCTTGGGGTCACACTTGACTCAGATCTTTCTTTCACTCCTCACATTTAGTCCTTGGCTAATTCCTGCTGCTTCCACCTTAAAAACATCTCTAAAATTAGACATTTCCTTACACAAGACACAACTAAGATTTAAATCCAGTCTCTCATCCTTTCCCGCCTCGATTACTGCAACTCTGTCCTCTCTGGTCTCCCCAGCTGCCGCCTAGCTCCTTTACAATCCATAATGAATGCCTCTGCCAGGCTCATCTTCCTTACACGTCCCTCTTCATCTGCTGCACCTCTCTGCCAATCCCTTCACTGACTTCCTCTTGCCTCCAGGATTAAACACAAAATTCTCACTCTGACATACAAAGCCTTCAACTGCACTGCTCCCCCCTATATCTCAGACCTTGTCTCCAGATACTCTCCTTCCCGTCCCCTTTGCTCTGCTCATGACCTCCTACTCTCCTCCTCTCTTGTTACCTACACTTCTCCAGACTGGCTCCCATCTTGTGGAACTCTCTGCCTCGCTCCACAAGACTCTCCCCTAGTTTTGAAAACTTCAAGCACTCTCTAAAGACTCTACTGTTAATGGAAGCATACAACCTACACTAACCTTTCTTTATACCGTTCCTCTCCTCCATTGCTATGCTATCCCCTTTAACCCCCTTAGCATGTAAGCCTAAGAGACATGCTGTTTGTAGATCACCTTCTTTAGAGATGACTACAACAGTGCGACTCTTGGTAGGGCCCTCTACCTGTCTGATCCCTATAAATGTTTCCTTGTATTCAGCCTATGTTTATAGCGCTGCAGAATCTGTTGGCGCTCCACAAATAACCAATAATAATAATAATAATAATAGCTACTAAGTATCATATATTTCTTAGCAAGAAGTTTTGTTTAAACTATTTTGCCAATGATTGCCATAAAATGCCATCCTATTGTGTTGGGGGGACTGTGTAAACTTACATCAGGACTCAAATAAAGTGTTTTCTTTTAGAGTAATTTCATCTTATAAATAGGGCTATATTTCTGGCCTTGAAGTTCAGAGACTAAGTTTACATGGGCCCTATGATCTAAAGCTTTCTGCTTTGACGAGATCATCTAAGAAGTCTTGTCAACACTGCAAGGTCTCTCAAAAGAGTTTTATAAAGGCAAATTTTAGCTTGAGAGCTGTTTCTCTCGCTATGCAGGTTCTGAATGTGAAGGAGAGACATCTACTTTACAATATAATGACAATAATTGGTTTATTGATAAAGACTTTTATTTTTCTCTCTGAAACCCTGAAACTAATGTACTTCAGTGAAAGGAAAAGGTAGCCTGCTTCTTAGTTCCGTTTTATCTTTTGTATCTTAAAATGAAGACCTTGAACAAGGGTACACGGCTGTTGGAATGTATAGATAAAAAAAAATGCTTATTTAAAGCTTCCAAATCAAAGATTCTTTGGTCATTCATTGCAGTAACATCTTTGCATTCAGTATTTTAGGTCTGCCATGTTGAAAACAATAAAGTGTGGTGAGTGTGCCATCAAATGTGTGTTTTATATTATGCATTATCATAATTACATCACATCAGCTATATTTTATTAAATGTATTCTACTAGAAAGATGATCACAGAGTTAATGATTTAATTTTTTTTAATAGCAAATTGCATTATTAAAATGATTACCTGAACACTGCCCATTATATTGGCAAACAATGATTTGCATAGACATAATGCAAACAAAAACATTGCACTCCATATACTGTGTGTATGTGTATATATATCTATGTGTGTGTATGTGCGAACATATACAAAGCAATGTAAAGCAATGAGATTTAGAACTCTGACCCAAATGTCCCTCCTTCAACTATTTGTGTCCTAGATTCACAAAATGAAATTTGGGACCAACTAATATGTGATTTTGGTATTACATATACGGAGTAGCATACAAGTTACGCCCGTATATTTCACCCGTCGCTCGCACTTTTTACTCCCATAGGCTAACATGGGACCACGTCGTAAGTCGGTATCCAATATCCAGCGCAAGGCCTTACATGGCGAAAATGGAGAAATCTTACTCCATTTTCACCTCGCCATAAAATGCAGCCGTAGCAGGCCTTGCGCTGAGTATGGGAGCACTGTAACTCCCTAAAATGCCTGCAAAAAAAAAACTAACACCTAGCGCATGTCAACCGCAATCCACCACTGCAATAACTAATAAAGTGTATTAACCCCTAAACCACCATAGCCACACCGCAATAAACCTATTCTATTATTAACCCCTAAACCGCCATAGCCCACATAGCCTATTAAATCAATTAACCCCTAATCTGCCGTCGCCAACGTCGCCGCCACTATAATAAAGTTATTAACCCCTAAACCTAAGTCTAACCCTAACACCCTCTAACTTAATTATTATTTAAATAAATCTAAATAATATTACTATCATTAACTAAAGTATTCCTAATTAAAACTAAATACTTAACTATAAAATAAACCCTAAGATAGCTACAATATAATTAATAATTACATTGTAGCTATTTCTCCAACATTGGTGTGTCCGGTCCACGGCGTCATCCTTACTTGTGGGATATTCTCTTCCCCAACAGGAAATGGCAAAGAGTCCCAGCAAAGCTGGTCACATGATCCCTCCTAGGCTCCGCCCACCCCAGTCATTCTCTTTGCCATTGCACAGGCAACATCTCCACGGAGATGGTTAAGAGTTTTTTGGTGTTTAAATGTAGTTTTTATTCTTCTATCAAGTGTTTGTTATTTTAAAATAGTGCTGGTATGTACTATTTACTCTGAAACAGAAAAGGATGAAGATTTCTGTTTGTAAGAGGAAGATGATTTTAGCAGACAGTAACTAAAATCGATTGCTGTTTCCACATAGGACTGTTGAGATGAAGTAACTTCAGTTGGGGGAAACAGTTAGCAGACTTTTCTGCTTAAGGTATGACTAGCCATATTTCTAACAAGACTGTGTAATGCTGGAAGGCTGTCATTTCCCCTCATGGGGACCGGTAAGCCATTTTCTTAGTCAAAAACAAACAGAATAAAGGGCTTATTATGGGCTAAAAAACTGGTAGACATTTTTATGGGCTAAATCGATTGCTTTATTTGTGCATATTATTCAAATTTAGGCTAACAATTGACATTTATAATCTTGGGGAACGTTTATAAAACGGCAGGCACTGTATTGGACACCTTTTTCAGTCAGGGGGCCTTTCTAGTCATAGACTGAGCCTCATTTTCGCGCCATTAATGCGCAGTTGTTTTTTGAGAGCAGGGCATGCAGATGCATGTGTGAGGATCTAAGAATCTCTGAAAAAGCTTTTAGAAGGCGTCATTTGGTATCGTATTCCCCTCAGGGCTTGGTTGGGTCTTAGCAAAGACTGTATCTGGGACTGTATAGGGGTTAAATTGAAAAACGGCTCCGGTTCCGTTATTTTAAGGGTTAAAGCTCTGACATTTGGTGTGCAATACTTTTAAGGCTTTAAGACACTGTGGTGAAAATTGGTAATTTTTGAACAATTCCTTCATACTTTTTCACATATTCAGTAATAAAGTGTTTTCTGTTTGAAATTTAAAGTGACAGTAACGGTTTTATTTTAAAACGTTTTTTGTGCTTTGTTGACAAGTTTAAGCCTGTTTAACATGTCTGTACCTTCAGATAAGCTATGTTCTATATATATGAAAGCCAATGTGTCTCCCCATTTAAATTTATGTGATAATTGTGCCATAGCGTCCAAACAAAGTAAGGACAGTACTGCCACAAATAATGATATTGCCCAAGATGATTCCTCAAATGAGGGGAGTAAACATGATACTACATCATCTCCTACTGTGTCTACACCAGTTTTGCCCATGCAGGAGGCCCCTAGTACATCTAGTGCGCCAATACTTATTACCATGCAACAATTAACGGCTGTAATGGATAACTCCATAGCAAATCTTTTATCCAAAATGCCTACTTATCAGAGAAAGCGCGATTGCTCTGTTTTAAACACTGAAGAGCAAAAGGACGCTGATGATAATTGTTCTGTCATACCCTCACACCAATCTGAAGGGGCCATGAGGTAGGTTTTGTCTGAGGGAGAAATTTCAGATTCAGGAAAAATTTCTCATCAAGCTGAACCTGATGTTGTGACATTTAAATTTAAATTAGAACATCTCCGCGCACTGCTTAAGGAGGTATTATCTACTCTGGATGATTGTGACAATTTGGTCATTCCAGAGAAATTATGCAAGATGGACAGGTTCCTAGAGGTTCCGGTGCCCCCCGACGCTTTTCCTATACCCAAGCGGGTGGCGGACATAGTAAATAAAGAGTGGGAAAAGCCCGGCATACCTTTTGTTCCTCCCCCTATATTTAAGAAATTATTTCCTATGGTCGACCCCAGAAAGGACTTATGGCAGACAGTCCCCAAGGTCGAGGGGGCAGTTTCTACTCTAAACAAACGCACTACTATTCCTATCGAAGATAGTTGTGCTTTCAAAGATCCTATGGATAAAAAATTGGAGGGTTTGCTTAAAAAGATTTTTGTACAGCAAGGCTACCTTCTACAACCAATTTCATGCATTGTTCCTGTCACTACGGCAGCGTGGTTCTGGTTCGAGGAACTAGAAAAGTCGCTCAGTAGAGAAACTCCATATGAGGAGGTTATGGACAGAGTTCACGCACTTAAATTGGCTAACTCTTTTATTTTAGATGCCGCTTTACAATTAGCAAAATTAGCGGCGAAAAATTCAGGGTTTGCTATCGTGGCGCGCAGAGCGCTTTGGCTAAAGTCTTGGTCAGCGGATGTGTCATCCAAGACAAAATTGCTTAACATTCCTTTCAAAGGTAAAACTTTATTTGGACCTGATTTGAAAGAGATTATTTCAGACATCACTGGGGGAAAGGGCCACGCCCTTCCACAGGATAGGTCTTTTAAGGCTAAAAATAAGCCTAATTTTCGTCCCTTTCGCAGAATGGACCAGCCTCTAATTCTGCATCCTCTAAGCAAGAGGGTAATGCCTCACAACCCAAACCAGCCTGGAAACCAATGCAAGGCTGGAACAAGGGTAAGCAGGCCAAGAAGCCTGCCACTGCTAACAAAACAGCATGAAGGAGTAGCCCCCGATCCGGGACCGGATCTGGTGGGGGGCAGACTCTCTCTATTTGCTCAGGCTTGGGTAAGAGATGTTCAGGATCCTTGGGCGCTAGAAATAGTTTCTCAAGGTTATCTCCTGGAATTCAAGGAACTACCCCCAAGGGGAAGGTTCCACAAGTCTCACTTATCCTCAAACCAAATAAAGAGACAGGCATTCTTACATTGTGTAGAAGACCTGTTAAAGATGGGAGTGATACACCCAGTTCCAATAAAGGAACAAGGAATGGGATTTTATTCCAATCTGTTCGTAGTTCCCAAAAAAGAGGGAACGTTCAGACCAATTCTGGATTTGAAGATCCTAAACAAATTTCTCAGGGTACCATCGTTCAAAATGGAAACTATTCGAACGATTCTACCCACCATCCAGGAAGGTCAATTTATGACTACCGTGGATCTAAAGGATGCGTACCTACATATCCCTATCCACAAGGAACATCATCAGTTCCTAAGGTTCGCTTTTCTGCACAAACATTACCAGTTTGTGGCTCTTCCATTCGGATTAGCCACTGCTCCAAGGATTTTCACAAAGGTGCTAGGGTCCCTTCTAGCGGTTCTAAGACCAAGGGGCATTGCAGTAGTACCCTACTTGGACGACATTCTAATACAAGCGTCGTCCCTGTCAAAGGCAAAGGCTCATACGGACATCGTTCTAGCCTTTCTCACATCTCACGGATGGAAGGTGAACAAAGAAAAGAGTTCTCTGTCCCCGTCAACAAGAGTTCCCTTCTTGGGAACAATAATAGATTCCTTAGAAATGAGGATTTTTCTGACAGAGGTCAGAAAATCAAAACTTCTAAGCTCTTGTCAAGTACTTCATTCTGTTCCTCGTCCTTCCATAGCGCAGTGCATGGAAGTAATAGGATTGATGGTTGCAACAATGGACATAATTCCTTTTGCACGAATTCATCTAAGACCATTACAACTGTGCATGCTCAAACAGTGGAATGGGGATTATACAGACTTGTCTCCAATGATTCAAGTAGATCAAAAGACCAGAGATTCACTCTGTTGGTGGCTGACCCTGGACCATCTGTCCCAGGGAATGAGCTTCCGCAGGTCAGAGTGGGTCATTGTCACGACCAACGCCAGTCTAGTGGGCTGGGGTGCGGTCTGGGAATCCCTGAAAGCTCAGGGTCTATGGTCTCGGGAAGAGTCTCTTCTCCCGATAAACATTCTGGAACTGAGAGCGATATTCAATGCTCTCAGAGCTTGGCCTCAACTAGCAAAGGCCAAATTCATAAGGTTCCAATCAGACAACATGACGACTGTTGCTTATATCAATCATCAAGGGGGAACAAAGAGTTCCCTGGCGATGAAAGAAGTGACCAAAATAATTCAATGGGCGGAGGATCACTCCTGCCACTTGTCTGCGATCCACATCCCAGGAGTGGAAAATTGGGAAGCGGATTTTCTGAGTCGTCAGACATTTCATCCGGGGGAGTGGGAACTCCATCCGGAAATCTTTGCCCAAATAACTCAATTATGGGGCATTCCAGACATGGATCTGATGGCGTCTCGTCAGAACTTCAAGGTTCCTTGCTACGGGTCCAGATCCAGGGATCCCAAGGCGACTCTAGTAGATGCACTAGTAGCACCTTGGACTTTCAACCTAGCTTACGTATTCCCACCGTTTCCTCTCATTCCCAGGCTGGTAGCCAGGATCAATCAGGAGAGGGCCTCGGTGATCTTGATAGCTCCTGCGTGGCCACGCAGGACTTGGTATGCAGACCTGGTGAATATGTCATCGGCTCCACCATGGAAGCTACCTTTGAGACAGGACCTTCTTGTTCAAGGTCCATTCGAACACCCAAATCTGGTCTCCCTCCAACTGACGGCTTGGAGATTGAATGCTTGATTCTATCAAAGCGTGGGTTTTCAGATTCGGTGATAGATACTCTGGTTCAGGCCAGAAAACCTGTAATTAGAAAAATTTACCATAAAATATGGAAAAAATATATCTGTTGGTGTGAATCCAAAGGATTCCCATGGAATAAGATAAAAATTCCTAAGATTCTCTCCTTTCTTCAAGAAGGTTTGGAGAAAGGTTTATCTGCAAGTTCTCTAAAGGGACAGATCTCTGCTTTATCTGTCTTACTACACAAAAGACTAGCAGCTGTGCCAGATGTTCAAGCATTTGTTCAGGCTCTGGTTAGGATCAAGCCTGTTTACAGACCTTTGACTCCTCCCTGGAGTCTAAATTTAGTTCTTTCAGTTCTTCAAGGGGTTCCGTTTGAACCCTTACATTCCGTAGATATTAAGTTACTATCTTGGAAAGTTTTGTTTTTGGTTGCAATTTCTTCTGCTAGAAGAGTTTCAGAGTTATCTGCTCTGCAGTGTTCTCCTCCTTATCTGGTGTTCCATGCAGATAAGGTGGTTTTGCGTACTAAGCCTGGTTTTCTTCCTAAAGTTGTTTCTAACAAAAATATTAACCAGGAGATAGTTGTACCTTCTTTGTGTCCGAATCCAGTTTCAAAGAAGGAACGTTTGTTACACAATTTGGACATTGTCCGTGCTCTAAAGTTCTATTTAGAGGCTACTAAAGATTTCAGACAAACATCTTCCTTGTTTGTTGTTTATTCTGGTAAAAGGAGAGGTCAAAAAGCGACTTCTACCTCTCTTTCCTTTTGGCTTAAAAGCATTATCCGTTTGGCTTATGAGACTGCCGGACGGCAGCCTCCTGAAAGAATCACAGCTCACTCCACTAGGGCTGTGGCTTCCACATGGGCCTTCAAGAACGAGGCTTCTGTTGACCTGATATGTAAGGCAGCGACTTGGTCTTCACTGCACACTTTTGCCAAATTTTACAAATTTGATACTTTTGCTTCTTCGGAGGCTATTTTTGGGAGAAAGGTTTTGCAAGCTGTGGTGCCTTCCGTTTAGGTGACCTGATTTGCTCCCTCCCTTCATCCGTGTCCTAAAGCTTTGGTATTGGTTCCCACAAGTAAGGATGACGCCGTGGACCGGACACACCAATGTTGGAGAAAACAGAATTTATGCTTACCTGATAAATTACTTTCTCCAACGGTGTGTCCGGCCCACGGCCCGCCCTGGTTTTTTAATCAGGTCTGATGAATTATTTTCTCTAACTACAGTCACCACAGTATCATATGGTTTCTCCTATATATATTTCCTCGGTCGAATGACTGGGGTGGGCGGAGCCTAGGAGGGATCATGTGACCAGCTTTGCTGGGACTCTTTGCCATTTCCTGTTGGGGAAGAGAATATCCTACAAGTAAGGATGACGCCGTGGACCGGACACACCGTTGGAGAAAGTAATTTATCAGGTAAGCATAAATTCTGTTTTTAGGATTTATTTTTATTTTACAGGCAACTTTGTATTTATTTTAACTAGGTACAATAGCTATTAAATAGTTAATAACCATTTAATAGCTACCTAGTTAAAATAATTACAAATTTACCTGTAAAATAAACCCTAACCTAAGTTACAAATACACCTAACACTACACTATCATTCAATTAATTAAATAAATTAACTACAATTAGCTAAAATTAAATACAATTAAATTAAATAAACTATAGTACAAAAAAAAACAAAACACTAAATTACAGGGGAAAAAAAATTACAAGAAGTTTAAACTAATTACACATAATCTAAGCCTTCTAATAAAATAAAAAAGCCCCCCAAAAATAATTAAATGCCCTACCCTATACTAAATTACAAACAGCCCTTAAAAGGGCCTTTTGCGGGGCATTGCCCCGAAGTAATCAGCTCTTTGACCTGTAAAAAAAATTACAATACCCCCCCCCAACATTACAACCCACCACCCACACACCCCTACTCTAAAACCCACCCAATCCCCCTTAAAAAACCTAATACTACCCCATTGAAAATCACCCTACCTTGAGCCGTCTTCACCCAGCCGGGCACAAGTGGTCATCCGATCCGGGCAGAAGAGGACATCCAGACCAGCAGAAGTCTTCATCCTATCCAGGCAGAAGAGGACATCTGGACCGGCAGAAGTCTTCATCCTATCCGGGCAGAAGAGGACATCCGGACCGGCAGAAGGCTTCATCCAAACGGCATCTTCTATCTTCTTCCATCCGACGAGGAGCGACTCTATCTTGAAGACATCCGGCGCGGAGCATCCTTCAAGCACGATGACTACTCGATGAATGACGGTTCCTTTAAATGACGTCATCCAAGATGGCGTCCCTCAAATTCCGATTGGCTGATAGGATTCTATCAGCCAATCGGAATTAAGGTAGGAAAAATCTGATTGGCTGATTTAATCAGCCAATCGGATTGAAGTTCAATCCGATTGGCTGATTGGATCAGCCAATAGAATGCGAGGTCAATTCTATTGGCTGATCCAATCAGCCAATCGGATTGAACTTCAATCCGATTGGCTGATTAAATCAGCCAATCGGATTTTTCCTACCTTAATTCCGATTGGCTGATAGAATCCTATCAGCCAATCGGAATTCGAGGGATGCCATCTTGGATGACGTCATTTAAAGGAACCGTCATTCATCGAGTAGTCGTCGTGCTGGAAGGATGCTCCGTGCCAGATGTCTTCAAGATGGAGTCGCTTCTCGTCGGATGGAAGAAGATAGAAGATGCCGCTTGGATGAAGCCTTCTGTCGGTCCGGATGTCCTCTTCTGCCCGGATAGGATGAAGACTTCTGCCGGTCTGGATGTCCTCTTCTGCCCCATCGGATGAAGACTTCTGCCCGGATCGGATTACCACTTGTGCCCGGCTGGGTGAAGACGGCTCAAGGTAGGGTGATCTTCAATTGTGTAGTGATAGGTTGGGTGGGTTTTAGAGTAGGGGTGTGTGGGTGGTGGGTTGTAATGTTGGGGGGGTATTGTAATTTTTTTTACAGGTAAAAGAGCTGATTACTTTGGGGAAATGCCCCGCAAAAGGCCCTTTTAAGGGCTATTTGTAATTTAGTATAGGGTAGGGCATTTTATTATTTTGGGGGGCTTTTTTATTTTATTAGGGGGCTTAGATTAGGTGTAATTAGTTTAAACTTCTTGTAATTTTTTTTTCTGTAATTTAGTGTTTGTTTGTTTTTGTACTATAGTTTATTTAATTTAATTGTATTTAATTTTAGCTAATTGTAGTTAATTTATTTAATTAATTGAATGATAGTGTAGTGTTAGGTGTATTTGTAACTTAGGTTAGGGTTTATTTTACAGGTAAATTTGCAATTATTTGAACTAGGTAGTAAATAGGTATTAACTATTTAATAGCTATTGTACCTAGTTAAAATAAATACAAAGTTGCCTGTAAAATAAAAATAAATCCTAAAATAGCTACAATGTAATTATTAATTATATTGTAGCTATCTTAGGGTTTATTTTATAGGTAAGTATTTAATTTTAAATAGGAATACTTTAGTTAATAATAGTAATATTATTTAGATTCATTTAAATAATAATTAAGTTAGGGGGGTGTTAAGGTTAGACTTAGGTTTAGGGGTTAATAACTTTATTATAGTGGCGGCGACGTTGGCGTCAGCAGATTAGGGGTTAATAGATGAGGCTTATTGCGTTATGGGGGGTTGTCGGTCTAGGGGTTAATACATTTATTATTAGGAGTGAGAGGGGGGATTGCGGATATAGGGGTATACGTGTCGGGCTTATTTTTGGGAGGCGTGTTAGACAGTTACGGGAGATTTAAAAATTTAGCTAGTTTTCTTAGGCGCCGGCAGTTTCTAAAGTGCCGTAAGTCACTGGCGACTCCAGAAATTTGTACTTACGCTCATTCTTGGACATCGCTAGTTTATCAGACTTACGGCACTTTAGGAACTGCCGGCGGGGTATATGTAATACACCGATGTGCGAGGTGAAATTACGGGCGGCGCGGGTTCCTTCGCTTGCGCCGAAACCTATGCCGTATATCTGATCGCCCCCCCCCCAGTTTTTGCCCTTGGATCTCTCAGCCCAACATTTGAGTCACTAAGGAACTAATTATGTAAAGGTCTCTGGGTTTGTCAAGATCATAATCTCATCAATACTTTGAATCTCCTGATAACATTCTCTGAAGGCAGTTTTTATCCTGAGAACAGTGTGTCTCGTGAAGGGGCATTCCCTCCATTTAAATATGTAATGGAGATGAATATTTTTCAATAGAGCTTGCAAAAAATCATAATTTAAAAATTATAGGATATAAATTAATGAAATATTGAAAAAAAAAAAAAACATTAAAATTGTATTGTTAGATTGCATTAATTATGAAATTGTATAATATGGAAAAATTTCAATTCGCATGGAATTATTTTGTTTTTTAATTTATAGTGGTAGTGATTCGGATAGTGCATGCAATTTTAACCAACTTTCTAATTTACTCCTATTATCAATTTTTAGTTGTTCTCTTGGTATCTTTATTTGAAAAGCAGGAATGTAGTGAGCTTAGGAGCCGGTCCATTTTTGGTTCAGCAACCGGGTAGCACTTAGTGATTGGTAACTTAATGTAGCCACCAATCAACAAGCGCTACCCAGTGTGCTGAACCAAAAATGGGCCTGCTCCTAAGCGTACATGTCTGCTTTTTAAATAAAGATAGCAAGAGAATTAAAAAAAATTGATAATAGGAGTAAATTAGAAAGTTGGCTAAAATTGCATTCTCTATCTGAGTCAGGAAACAAAATTGGGTTTAGTATCCCTTTAATATTGTACGTATACTATAATTTAGTTAATATCTTTGATGTATCAGAGAAAAATTGTTGAATATAATATGCTAGACTTGTTTCAATGAAGATGATTTATATGAAGAATTTTGTTGCACCAGACTGTATGAAATTGTAATAAAGTTTTTTTTCAGTAACTACTATATAATTTGCTCATTTTCTATGTGGCTTTTGTTGTTTCCTTATTTTCCCTTATGTTCTTCAAAAAAGTTGCCAACTATATGCAATTGGGCCCAGTGGAAGCTACAGTACATACTGCCCTGTGTGCCTGAGGCCCCTTTTGTGTATTTCAAATATGAATTTTATGATAATTTGCATGATAGCTGTATGAATTTTTCATTTTTAACCCTGACTCCATTAAAAGAATATTTCTTCTATATATTCTGGATAATGACATTAATAGAAGCTAAGATTAGGTTATCAGCTATCTGATTTGAAGTGGCCGCATACAAAGATTTTATCTGGAATAAAGGAATGTGGAGGAACTAAATTACTCTCGCAATTTGTGACTTATTAGAGAGAAGGCAATTACTATAATTGCAGATTTTTAGAAAGATGCTCACTCCATAACAAATGAGCCATATAAATTTCAAATTGAATTTCCTCTCTTAATCAAAAACCCATAATTTGTGATATTTTTACTGTCATTTAAAATAAATGGGGGAGGCAGTTGTAAGGCATAAAAGAATTTGCATTTTTTTTACATCAAATAACTAATAGTACATTATACTTCAACATTTTCTGTTACTTCTAAAAAAAAAAAAAGTTTTTTCACCATATATTTCAGCGTTTTTTTGTTTGTTTTGTTTTTATTTAGTTTTTTATTTGGAAATGGATGCTCTTGTGCGGAATACACCGTTTCTGTGGGAGTTGCCCATCACCCACTAAGAAATAGATACCTGGGTATAAATTATACACAAGCATGCACACATGGTTAGGTTCATTTGCAATTACAAACATATTTTGCTTAACCTTTTCATGAAAAATAATTTGAAACATGTTTAGTTTCTGCTTCTTCATAACCAAAATCCTAAGGAAACCCCATACTAATAGATTAAAATCCCCAAAACACAATTAGGCAATATCAATCCAATGGCTAAATTACAAGTTTTGCGTTACGGTGCAGTACAGCTATACCACTTAAAAATTGGCCAGTAACGCATATTACGAGTCGCGGCGGTATAGGAAATGTAAGGCAAATTGCCTGGAATGCACATAAGGGTTAAGGCCAAGACGGAGGAGGGGAGTGTTGTGTTGTGTGTGTGAAACAATGTTGCAGAAAGAGAGGAGGGGTTCCAGCTTACCTTTTTAAGCCCAGTACAGGAAGCACATGTCCTCTTTCTGCTGTTTTTCTCAAAGTTTTCACATGAGACGTTCAAGGAGATCTAAAGCACCTCCAAAGCGAATCATGGAGGTTAGGGAGGAACCTGCAGAGAGAGAAGTTATTGAAGACAGCGATGAAGCAGCTGAGTGGATCCCTCCATCGCCAGAAACGGTGGGTCGAACCCCTTTACTTCCCTCCCTTTCCCCTTCACTTGATCAATCCTCCGGGGAGGTTGGGGGTAGTGGTGGGGAGATTTCAGATAGGGCCCTACTGGAGGTGCTGGCATTAGTGAGCAATATGGGGGGTAGTGCTGGGCATCCAGATGGCGCGTCTGAGCCCGTCGGCCATGCGGCCGGGAGTGAGCCCTCTTTACGGGGGGTTAGTTCTGACGTAGGCCCCAATTTAGTTACGATGTCGGGCCCTGCCGGGCCCGTTTCTGGCCTTCACAGGCCCACATGTCCCCCTAAAGTAGCCGGTAAAGCGGGGGTCCCCGCTAGGCCCGCTATGCGGTCTACAGCCGCTAGCTCCTCTGTCCCCTGCTCTCCGGTCCCCCTGGCTGGGCCTCCCTCCCCTCGCGTGGTCGCGGCGGGCCCTTCTCGGCCTTGTGGCGTTCCGGTCCCCGGCCCCTACGGGCCTTGCTCTTTTGCCCCAATAGTTGGTAGTTTTAGTGGGAGCAGTTCGGCCTTACCTCCGACGTCGTCTCCGGTGTCTCAGGACTCCATCGCGGCCGCGGTATCCCTTTTCCAGATGTGGGCATCTTCTTTGTCGGGGTCTCCGGGTGCGTCCCACGTGGTCCTTGGTCCTCCGGCGGTGGTTGCGCAGGCTCCCGCGTCGACTGTTCCTCCATCGGCGGCGACTTCCGGTTTGCGGTCCTCCGAGGGCGGGACTTCCGGTGACGTCATTTCCGATGACGTCACTGCCGGTCCCGCCATTTGTCAGCGGTCATCGAAGCGGAGCAGGTCGAGTTCCCCGCGCGGCGTCCAAGGTAAGAGAGGAGTGCCGCGGGGGGGAACTTATGCTCCAGGGGGCAATTCTGCTGATGCTATGGGGTCTACAGGGGCAGCACTTGTGGGGGTTGATCTTCACGAGGGGGCTATTGGTGAATCAATGGAGGAATTACCTCAGGGGGGGGCATTTCTCTGGCCAAATGAACCCGGGGGTCCCTGTTGGAGGCCCCCGTGGGCAGGTTGCAAAGGGTATTACGGCCCGGCAAAGGGCAAAGGCCCCGTCGGGTAGTAATCCTTGTCAAGGGGCAAAGGCCCCATTGGGCAATTATAAAGGTGGCGCAGCACCTATTGGGCACGCTAGGAGTATGCCTAAGAGCGCTGGCAGTAATAGTGAGGTTTCTTTGGGCAAAGGCGGCGCCCGTGCAGGCGGCGCTTTTGGCGCGCAAATTGGTGGGAGTGTAGGGGCTAGGCCTCAGGCTCCAGGCGCATCCCCGGCAGCAGCGAGGAAGGTAGTAACTAGGTCTTCTACCAAACATGGTGCACCAGAACACTAGACGTAAGAAAGCCACCCCTATCACTCAGAAGTCAGTACATTGTAGTGAAGAGATAGAGGACTTTACAGAAGATGAGCAGGGTGTGTATGATGATGTTGCAAGTGGCGAAGGCACCCATGATGTCCATGATGTGTGTGAGGGGATGCATGAACGGTCTGGGCACAGGGGGAGGGGTAGAGCAGACCTTCCCCTTCGTGGTACTCCTCTCTGGCAATCTCTTTTGCAGGAAAGCGACATGGCTACGTCAGGAGATTCAGGCAGCGGGTTGGAGAGAGGTGCTGAGAGCGGCCAGGATTCCATGGTGTCAGAGGATGAGCGTCCTTCTACTTCGGGAGTCGTGGCGATTCCAAACAGGACCGGTGTGAGAGATGGTGAGTCCTCAGTTTCAGTGGGGTTGCGGGGTTTTACCTCATCCTCGGATGATTCTGGGTCAGAAAATGACAAGGAACTGGGGTTGCATGGGAAGGGCAATAAAAGAATGTATAAGATGCTTAGATGGTTAACTGATGAGAAGAGATCAGAAAAAGGGGGTTTGCGTGACCGTCATGACTATATTGCCTCTGGTAGGTCCGACAGGGCTGCCCCACCCAGACTTCGCATAAGTGGGGTGGGGAGGCCTGTTAATCGGAAGGTGGCACTCCAAGGGGATACTAGATCCTGGTCTTCTTATGATCTGCACGAGCATTTGAAGACTAAGACAGTACGGAGAATTCAAGAGGGTAAATTTGTTAACATCTTCGAGCTCTCGGTGGAAGCCCTAAGGCAGAAAGCGAGAGCGGAGGATGGGACAGGCCCCAAGAAGTACCAGCGCCCAGATACATTTCACGAATGGCGCCGGTGTTTCAGGATCTATGCGTCCTGCTATTTGCAAAAATGGCCGGACCAGTGTTTAGCCGTGTTGAAATACATGGAAAACATGGAGATCATTGCTGATAATTATCGCGATGGTGCCTGGCGGGATTATGATGAGGAGTTCCGCAGAAAGATGGTGGGTAATCCACTGTTGGATTTCGGGTGCGTAGAAATGCAACTCTGGGCCCGGCTGGGTCCCGAGAAATCGCTAGGTACTGCGGGGGCCCCGGCGGGTGCAACGCAGTTTCGACCCGCAAATAGATTTCGCAGACGCCCAGCTGGGGTTTGTTGGAAATTCCAGGACAAGCAATGCACGTTGGGAACCGCGTGTTCCTTTCGGCACGCTTGTCGCATCTGCGGGGGATTTCACCCTGCCGCAGACTGCGTTAAAAAAGGGGAGAGACAGGACAGGACTGGGCCAAGAGGCCCTGCTGTCGCTAAGAGCGGACACCCCGCTGAAGGTGGCCGCAATTAGTAAGTGGCTCACGCTATACCCCGATAGGGTAACGGCGGCCTTGTTGGAGTCAGGGCTCCGGGAAGGTTTTGTTATCCCCGTACAAGGTCCGGTTTCGGGTGCGGCTTCTCGCAGGAACCTGAAATCTGCCTCCCTTTTCCCGGAGGTATTAAAGGAGAAATTGGGTAAGGAAGTTTCACTGGGTAGAATGGCTGGCCCGTTTAGGGAAAGACCTATGCCGGGATTGGTTATCTCGCCTCTAGGGGTCGTGCCCAAGAAAGACCCAGGAAAGTTTAGGATGATACAACATCTCTCATACCCAAAGGGAAAGTCAGTCAATGACGCCATTCCTCAGGACTTAAGTACCGTATATTACCAGTCATTTGATGATGCCTTGCAAGTAGTACGCAGATCGGGTCATGGGGCTTTACTGGCCAAGCTTGACATCGAGTCTGCTTTCAGACTCTTGTCGATTCACCCCGCATCATTTTACTTAATGGGTTGTTTCTTCAACGGACACTATTATGTTGACCGTTGTTTGCCCATGGGGTGTTCCATTTCCTGCGCCTATTTTGAGGCGTTTAGTTCCTTCTTGCATTGGGCCGTGGCGGAAGTGACAGGAGAGGATAGGATTGCTCACTACTTGGACGACTTTCTCCTGGTCGGCAGACAGGGGTCTAGGGAATGTGAGCTGCTCCTTTACGCCATGCGGCTGTTGATGGAGAAATTTGGAGTCCCCTTAGCAGAAGACAAATCGGAGGGCCCTTGCACTTGTCTAACTTTCCTGGGTATCGAAATTGATTCGGTAGCCCAGGAATGTAGGCTTCCGGTTGATAAGGTACAGAAGATGTTGGCAGCAGTCAGGAGCCTCGCAGCGGCGCAGTTTTGCACGCTGAAAGAGCTCCAATCGGTTTTGGGTCTGCTCAACTTTGCAGGGAGGGTCATCCCGATGGGGAGGATTTTCCTGAAAAGAATGGAGCGCTTGTTGCCGGGAGTTACTTCCCCTAAGGCCAAACTAATGGTTAATAGTGACATGAGGGAAGACCTCCGTGTCTGGGATCTGTTCCTCAGGGATTTCAATGGGATCTGTATTTGGAGAACCCCCCAGACTCCGGCGCGAGAACTGCACCTCTTTACTGATGCTGCTGGGGGTTTTTGGATACGGCGCCTATCTCAATGGCGAGTGGAGCGCCGAACCTTGGCCGGCAGAGTGGGCGGCCAGGGGCCTGACCAGGAACCTGTGCCTTCTAGAGCTTTTCCCCATTCTGGTGGCGTGGGAGATCTGGGGGGACAAGCTCGAGAACCGCTCCGTCATTTTTTGGACGGACAATTTGAGCGTGGTTTACGCCATTAACGGTCTCTCTTCGTCCTCACCACCAGTAATTCGATATCTGAGAATTCTGGTTTTGAGATGCCTCAAGCGGAACATTGAGTTTCGGGCTAGGCATGTCCCAGGAGTTAAAAACGTTATTGCTGATGCACTATCTCGCTTTCAATGGGAAAATTTTAGGAAATGTGCTCCTGAGGCTGCCACTCATGGCTTTCCCTGTCCCCCTTTTCTTTGGCAGGTGGCTTTGGATGGCAGTCCCTGATTCCGGTGCTTAAGGCGTCCCTGGCACCTTCCACTTGGAAGTCCTATATAAGGTACTGGGAAGAATGGGTATTCTTCTGCGATGTCCAAGGATTTCCTTCTTGTGCTGGTGAGCAGGACTGGCTATTGCGCTGGCTCGCGGAGCTTAGGGCTAAGTTAGCTAAGAAAGGGGCGGTATCCGCGCGGTTGGCGGCGGTGTCCTTTTTCTGTAAACTATTCACGCTGACGGACTCTTCCAAAACGTTTTTGATTCGTCAAATACTGAGGGGTTGGGGAAGGTCGGAAGTGCGGCGTCCAGACGTTAGGGAACCCATAACGGCGGACAGGTTGGTCCTCCTGCTTCATGTTTTACCGGAGGTATGTTCCTCAGATTACGAGGTGCGGCTTTTTTCAGCGGCGTTCGCCATGGCGTTTCATGGTGCTCTCCGAGTGGGGGAATTGGTCCCCCAGTCTAAGTTGGCGAAAGTGGGTGGCGTCCTGGCGGAGCACGTCAGGTTTACGGATAATGGGGTATTACTTTTCATCCCTCGATCGAAAGTCGATCAAGATGGTAGGGGGGCCTGGCTGTCGCTACCCGCGCATGCGGGTTCCACCTGCTGCCCTAGTGCACTGTTGAAGACCTTCTCGGACAGGCGTCCAGTGGGTGCGGTTAGATTTTTAATTCATCAGGATGGTACCCCCCTGACGAGGTTTCAATTTCGGAAGGTTTTGGGGTGGGCGGCTAAAAAAGTGGGCTTGAATCCCAATACTATAGCTCCTCACTCCTTTAGGGTTGGAGCTGCTACGACGGCGGCGACTTTAGGCTGGTCGGCTGACCGCATAATGGCGCTTGGGAGGTGGAAGTCTAAGAGGTATCAGATTTACGTTAGGCCACTTATATCCCAATGTTAATATTTGCTGGTTGATAATGTTGCACACTGCGTTGCCATTATATGCCCTAACTCTTGTTTCTATTGCAGGGCCTAGAAGTGGGCCACTTCGTGCCTGGATCGTTGGGCACTCGTTCGTACACTGGGCGGCTATCCGAGCGGCATCGCAACCTGGAGGGCAGCAGCTTGGGTTCTCATTCTCCAGGGTGGTAGTTAGGTGGTTAGGGAGGAGAGGCCTTTGCTGGGCAGATCTGCCTGGGTTACTGCAATCCGCCATGAGGCGGTGGGAGAAACCCCATGTGCTGATCATCCACTTAGGTGGGAATGATCTCGGCTCAATTCCCGGCCGGGACTTGAGCGCAGTGATCCAATCAGATCTGTGCACCTTTAAAGCTTGGTTGCCTGGTGTGAGAATGGGCTGGTCAAACATTATACCGAGGTTGACGTGGAGACACATGGCCAATCATAGGGCAGCGTTCCAAGTTCGCAAGAAGCTCAATAGAGATGTTAGGAAGCTTATGTGCGAGCTAGGTGGTTTTGTTGTGGAACACAAGTTCATTACGGCCGCTGACCATAGCCTGTACCGAGGCGACGGGGTCCATCTTACGGACCATGGCATGGACCTGTTTATTGAAGATATACGTCAGTCCCTACTCCTATTTGTGTGAGTTGGGTGGCGGCGAGAGTGGCCCTTGATATTCGGGCGATCTCGTGGCGGGTGGACAGTGTCCGGGGGCAGGATGTGATCGAGGTAGAGTGACGGCACTTCCGGCCAGGGATGAAGTCCCCAGACGCGCGTCTGGGGTGTTCCCTGCCCGTGTGATTACGATGCCGAGAATTCCCTGTTTTATAGTATTGAGCTACGCTCTGCTTCTTCTCCTGCGCCCTGGTACTGCCCATCTTGTTAGCATGGGTTACTACGTTTTAGCTAGTACCTGATTGCCGCCCCCCTGGTCCATGTTTATTCAGACGGTAGTTAGTTCTTGTGTTTCCACAATAAACGTGACCTGCGGGTTTTCTCTAACCATAAAAAGTTGTTGTGTCGTTATTTTGTGTGTTATTTATTTCTACGTTTAGAAACTAAGTTGAGTTTATGTTAAACCAAGAATGTATATAGTTATAAGTTATTCTTTCCACAGAGGAGGATATGGCATTTAATCCCTTAAGGAAATGTAAGGCAAATTGCCTGGAATGCACATAAGGGTTAAGGCCAAGACGGAGGAGGGGAGTGTTGTGTTGTGTGTGTGAAACAATGTTGCAGAAAGAGAGGAGGGGTTCCAGCTTACCTTTTTAAGCCCAGTACAGGAAGCACATGTCCTCTTTCTGCTGTTTTTCTCAAAGTTTTCCCCACCCTTCCCTCCCTTTGTTTATTATTTTGCAATCAGTAGGGGGATCCGTCCTTATGGTGGTCCCCAGGGACTAGGGCTATCCGAAGGCTTGATGAGGGCTAGCCAGCCTATTTCTGTAAGTCCAAGGACGTTAAGTTTCAGCTCCCCAGGTATTTCAATCTGGTTTACGCACCTTTTTGATCCTGGCCCTTACTGGTACGGAGTGGTGGTTTGCACCCTGGGCTGGCGGGTGGACAGTGTCCGGGGGCAGGATGTGATCGAGGTAGAGTGACGGCACTTCCGGCCAGGGATGAAGTCCCCAGACGCGCGTCTGGGGTGTTCCCTGCCCGTGTGATTACGATGCCGAGAATTCCCTGTTTTATAGTATTGAGCTACGCTCTGCTTCTTCTCCTGCGCCCTGGTACTGCCCATCTTGTTAGCATGGGTTACTACGTTTTAGCTAGTACCTGATTGCCGCCCCCCTGGTCCATGTTTATTCAGACGGTCGTTAGTTCTTGTGTTGCCACAATAAACGTGACCTGCGGGTTTTCTCTAACCATAAAAAGTTGTTGTGTCGTTATTTTGTGTGTTATTTATTTCTACGTTTAGAAACTAAGTTGAGTTTATGTTAAACCAAGAATGTATATAGTTATAAGTTATTCTTTCCACAGAGGAGGATATGGCATTTAATCCCTTAAGGCTGTAACGCAAGCATTTTAGTACATGGTAGTTTATTGTTAGGTTAGGGGTGTTTTTACTTTGGGGGGCTTTTTATTTTTATAGGGCTATTAGATTAGGTGTAATTGTTTTTATTTTTGATAATTTTGTTTATTATTTTTTGTAATCTTAGAGTTTTTTATTTTTGGTATTTTTAGTGTTTATTATTTTTTGTAATGTTAGAATTTTATAATTTTTTCGTAGTATTAGGTTTATTTAAATTTGTAATTTAAGCTTTTTATTTTTTCGTAGTGTTAGTTTTTTTTAATCATGTAATTAAGGATTTTTCATTGATAGTTTTTTTATTTTATTAGAATACTTATGTTAGGTTAATTTATAGTTTAATCTTAGTTTTTTTATTTCACAGGTAAGTTTTTATTTATTTTAAGATAGTTATATTGTAACTTTTAATTTAAAAGTTAGGGGGGTATTAGGTTTAGGGGTTAATAGTTTAATTTAGTGTTGGCGATGTGGGGGCCGGCGGTTTAGGGGTTAATAGGTTTATTATAGTAGTAGTGATATGGATGGGCGGCAGATTAGGGGTTAATAGGTTTATTTATTAGTTGCGATGTGGGGGGCGGCAATTTAGGGGTTAATAGGTTTATTTAGTATCATTGATGTCGGGGAGCGGCGGATTAGTGGTTAATCACTTTATTTGACGTTGTCGATGTCAGGGAGCTGCGGATTAGGGGTTAATAACTTTATTTAGCGTCCTTGATGTCTGGGAGCGGCGTATTAGGGGTATTTAGACTAGGGGTTTATGTTAGGGTGTTAGGTTAAAACGTAACTTTATTTTCCCCATAGACATCAATGTGGTTGTGTCACGGCTATTTGCCATTCCTCGATCACAGGCGTTAGATTTTTTTCTAACACTCTCTCCCCATTGATGTCTATGGGGGAAAGCGTGCACGAGCACGTAAACTCAGCCCTTGGTTTTTGTGCGGTATGGAGCTTAACGCACAGCACAAGGAGGTTTTTTAGTAACTCGTAATGGCAGCGCAATGGAAAGTGCGGTACCACTTATTTTATTGCGTTCTTTACACACCAGGTATAGCGCAAAACTCGTAATCTAGCCGTAAAAGAGCAATAGTTTCTTCTGTAATGTGGTTCAAATATTAGACAAAGGCAAAACTTAATAAAGGAATATTTATTATGATGAAAATTAGTCACAGTGCTAAGAAAACTGTTAAAAATAAAAAAGAGAAAATAATAGGACATATAACTTTACCAGCGCAGTCTCTGTCCCAAGGGAAATTGGAAGGGAAGATGGTCACTTAAGGTATAGCAGCTTCACATGTAAAATAAAATTTTTTTTTTGCTGAATTCAACATTAAATACAGTATATTTTTGGCTGAGGTAAGTTTTCTGACCAGACCCCTTTCAGAGAGAAGGCAAGGAATGATGACACCCATTTTATGGCAGGCCATAAACCAGCTATCAAGCCTGTTTGAAATGATATAATACTGTATATTTACTTCTTAGGCACATTAAGTTACAATATACTGATGATCACTCACATCATAGAACCATGGGGATTGTTTTGATAACATACATGACATGTCTGTCTTATTTGGTCACCCAGTAACATAAAAATTATAAAAACATATCTTGAGATATGCAAGAGTGTCTGGAATCCTGTTAAGAATGTGTATGTTGTCATATTTGTTAACCATAAACCACCTGAAGTCTAGCAAAGAAAATAAATTCCCTCTGATTAATAACAGTTACTTAAAGGGACAGTATACACTCATTTTTATATAACTGCATGTAATAGACACTACTATAAAGAATAAGATGCACAGATACCGATATAAAAATCCAGTATAAAACTGTTTAAAAACTTACTTAGAAGCTCTCAGTTTAGCTTTGTTGAAAAGGTAGCTGGAAAGCCCACTGCAAGTGGGAAATAAGACACTTTCCCCCCCCCCCTCCCCCTTCTTTTGCATATGAAAAGACCCTTTACACAAACAGGAGCAAGCTGGAGAAGGTAGCTGACAGTATTCACATAAAACTGTGGGGCTTGGTTAGGAGTCTGAAAATCAGAGCAATGTTATTTAAAAATAAGCAAAACTAAACATTTTTTTTTTTTTTAAAACTTCATGGACAATATAAATAGATCATCTACAAAACATTTATGCAAAGAAAAAATGAGTGTATAATGTCCCTTTAAGCTTGATTTTAGATATTTACCAAACTTTACTGAAAGAATGATGGTCCTCTTCAGTTACTCAAATGAATTCCCTTTTTAACCAAAAACAAGAAAATATTAACCTTAAAGGGACAGTCAACCATAGAATTGTTATTGTTTTAAAAGATAGATAATCCCTTTATTACTCATTCCCCAGTTTTGCATAACCAACACAGTTATATTAATATACTTTTTACCTCTGTGATTACCTTGTATCTAGGAACCTTCTTCCAGCCCCCTGATCACATGACTGTGACTGTTTATTATCTATTGTCTTAAATTTAGCATTGTATTGTGCTAGATCTTAAATAACCTTCTGTGCCTGAACACAGTGTTATCTATATAGCCCACGTGTACTTTCTGTCTCTTTGTGTTGAAAAGAGATTTAAAAGGCATGTGATAAGAGGCAGTCCTCAAAGTTTTAGAAATTAGCATATGAGCCTACTTATGTTTAGTTTAAACTAAGAATACCAAGAGAAAAAAGCAAATTTGATGATAAAAGTAAATTGGAAAGTTGATTAAAATTAAAAGTCCTATCTGAATAATGAAAGTTTAATTTATACTTGACTGTCCCTTTAAACATCCCAGATACTATTTACCTAGGGACAGGGCCGGTGCAAGGATTTGTGTCTACACAGGCGAAAGTGCATTTTGACACCCCCCCTCCCGCTCCCAATCCCCCACCACAACACCCTAACCCCCTCCCCCCAACAATACCACCTACCTCTGTGCCCTCCTCCACCCCCATACCAATTACATTTTATTGTCCCAGTAGCAGCATTGCCCAAACTGAAATTTATTTGAACCCCTGGAAAAAAAAAATAGAAGTGTAAGTACACCTCACTGCTTTGCCTGGGCCTGCAAGCACCTATGTATATAACAGTGAGCCAGTTCCTTCTATTTTAATTAAAAATATATTTAGATAGGGGGGCGTGTCCGTACAGTGATCCTGAGAGGTCGCATTTTCTTGAGCTCTGATAGAAACACTGGTTTTACGCCGATTATCGGTGAAATTCTACAGCAAAACTACCTCATTTGCATCTTATACTCCCGGTTTCTGCTGGGGAACACATATATTACAACTGAGCTGTATTCCTGACATTAGAGCCCAGAATCGGACGTTAGAGGCCTAGAGCGGCGGCTCACGATAGGCAGCGATTTCGCCCTCGGTTTTCCGAGGTATTTGGCCTTAACTGGAGACAGCGATCTGACTTGCATACTATACTTCAATAACCCACAAGGCTTCCACTTTAAAAAGGAGGATGGCACTCCTCGGGGAACCTAATCTGCAAGATTACCACGATCAACATCTTCAAAGGATCGAAGGTTTGCTGCAATCCATGATGGACAGAGCGCCTTACGATAACTTAATCTGTAAGTTTACCGCCAACCAAGTATCCGCAGAAATGGTACACAGTGCAACGGAGATGACTTACCCCACAGACAAAGACATCCACATACACTCAACCGATGCGCTCATTCAATATCAGGGGCCACACACACCGGATCTCACACAGGCCTTCCAGACCCAGGCCGGAACCATTGCCCGCCAAGCCACCATGTGGAGCACAGGATATGCTGGCGCAGCGGCGAGCGATCACAACAGCAGCCAAGAAACATCGAAGGCTCTGGATTACTCAATAATACACAAGGCAGGCCTAGCTGTGATGGACCTGAATGGAGATATACATGCTCTTACCGGAACGCTGCCAGATCCGACGACTGAACTGCAATATAGCACAGCCACTCAGAGGTGTAAGCTGAACAAGCTGCAGGCAGACATCACAGATAGAGATACAATACCAGCAATTACCAGATCATTGGTTACCCAGACCAGTAAAGCAAACACTAACAGGGATATAAATCTGAAGAAAAGAGTTAAACGTCGCCGCTCAAAAGATCCGGACTATGCTCAGACTTCACACCGGCAATATGGCCCCGATGTGCTCCCCTCTAACAGTGCCATTGGAACTTTTATCAATTCAGCCGGGTATCGGTGCCACCTCTTATACTCTTAACCTTATTAACTAATTATATCAAAGGTGGTCTGCCTGACTTTTACTTTCCTAGCATTTGCTAAAACACGTTGAATCAGTTGTAATTTGACATGGTTTAATATAGTAATGCAGTTTGCAGTTGGTATTACCATCGGTAGGATAAGATGTTATGATCTTAATGTTTATATACCTCATGATGTTAGCTTCTATATATATATATAATATATACAACTATACAGCATCTAGCAAACCCATTCAGCATAAAATACACTTAAGACCCCATAGCAAAGTGGGCCCATGCACGCAAAGAGATTAGGATAAATTTGTTGCACTGTCCATATCACTTTAGGTAGATCTCGGGGCATGTCTGCACTTATCTTTAGCAGGGTGCCGACCTTTGTTTTATATTAACCTACAGGTCCCGGTTTTGCTGCCTTCGGCCGGGGTAGCGTCCGGGTATCAAATACTGATAGCATCTCTAGCCAGCAAAATTAACTATATGACCGAGAAACATATTAGTTTTAGCTAAGGGATACACTGACTAAATCAATTTACTACACTTATAGGATGGTTCTCTAGTGTGAGTGCACTCTGAATTACTTTTATTTTACTGACCACTAGATGGCCTCTCAGCGTAGCACAGAAAATGGGACTAGCATAACGAGATACAATTGCCCAACATTCAATCCTCCTAATAAATATTTTAAAGATGGGTATTAAGAGTGCCTTCCCCTTCCAACATAACTATGGTATCCTCAGTTCTTATATATAGAACCCATTTAATGGTACATCTTCCTTATGACAATTTGTGCTATGTTGACTGACTATATTTAGCTCCGCTGTTTCCAGTTTTGGTTATTTGCATCTACATTTTCTTTTTATTGTTGCTTTCTCTCTAGGATGCAATTTGTTTTGTTCTGTTTATCTTGTTCATTGTTTACCCCTCAATTTAATACAATATCACAGGTCCAAGAGCGACCTACATCTACAAACAATAGGGGAAAAAGAAAACAAAAATGAGGGCTGTTAGTTTTTTATGTACACTTGGACATGATGATAACATTGATATGTATGTTTTATGCATTGCATGTGAATTTCTTGTATCACCCTCAATAAAATACTTAAAATAAAAAATAAAAAAATATATTTATATATTTAGATAAAATTAATCATGTCTGACTGAGTCGGTGTGAGTGACTGAGTGAATGTCTTTTTTATTAAATGATGTCGGGGTAATGCGGCTGTGCCAGTGAATACTCTCACTCACCGTCCTCCTTTGCTCAATCCTTATCTATTTTGATTGTGACACCACAGATTTATTTCTATATGCAATGCATGATGTGATACCACATCATCTCTCTATCAATATAAAACAATGTGATACAATTTAAAATGTGCAAGGATCAACTTAAATCTGTAATGTCTCATGCTGTATACAGTATATACCCAATACCATATTATTATCAGCTTGTATTATAAGATAGACTAATGTATCATGCTGTATACAGTATATACCCAATACCATATTATTATCAGCTTGTATTATAAGATAGACTAATGTATCATGCTGTATACAGCCTGGTTTCTCAACAGCCGGGCCGTGGCCCAGTACCGGGCCGCGATAGCCCTGCTGGTGGGCCCCGACCTGTCATGCACCCACTGCACACCAGGGGAAGACTGAGACCAATCAAGGCCCCAGGAACACTGTCTCACACTGAACAAAATGTATTACATTTTATGCAAATTAACATGGTAGCCTCCCTGACCTGCCCCCAACAGGCCCCTCAACCTCCAGAGCCAGGACCCCCAACATTAAGGTCCAGAGAAAGGGCACCCAACCTCCAGGGCCAGACCCCACACTCTATGGCCCTCACAGCGACAGACCCCCGCCAGGGCCCCCACTAAACTCACACTTATTTGCTTAGTTACTGATAGGGCAACTGAAAACTCCAGCTTAAGGAATGCACAAGGATCCGTGGAGATGCCATTTGTGGGCCCCCCTACTTGCTGGTAGCTCAGCCCAGGTCCTATTTGCCTGGCAGACCAGCCCGCCCCTGCTGCTCACACACATATATATATATATATATATATATATATATATATCTACTGGGCCTTGGACATGTCTAGCTAAAATTTACTGGGCCTTGAGCTCACTTTGGTTGAGAACCACTGGTATACAGTATATACCCAATACCATATTATTATCAGCTTGTATTATAAGATAGACTAATGTATCATGCTGTATACAGTATATACCCAATAGCATATTATTATCAGCTTGTATTATAAGATAGACTAATGTGTCATGCTGTATACAGTATATACCCAATACCATATTGGAATCAGCTTGTATTATAAGATAGACTAATGTATCATGCTGTATACAGTATATACCCAATACCATATTATTATCAGCTTGTATTATAAGATAAACTAATGTATCATGCTGTATACAGTATATACCCAATACTGTATTATTATCAGCTTGCATTATAAGATAGACTAATGTATCATGCTGTATACAGTATATACCCCATATCATATTATTATCAGCTTGTATTATAAGATAAACTAATGTATCATGCTGTATACAGTATATACCCAATACCATATTATTATCAGCTTGTATTATAAGATAGACTAATGTATCATGCTGTATACAGTATATACCCAATACCATATTGGAATCAGCTTGTATTATAAGATAGACTAATGTCTCATGCTGTATACAGTATATACCCAATACCATATTATTATCAGCTTGTATTATAAGATAGACTAATGTATCATGCTGTATACAGTATATACCCAATATCATATTATTATCAGCTTGTATTATAAGATAGACTAATGTATCATGCCCCATGAGATTTTTTTTTAACTCTTCATTTTGCTGGGAGAAGTCTATTATGCTAAAAGGGATGTGAGTGTCACTGAGTGTCAGCATGGTGTAGAAGGGGTGAGGTGAGGTACTGTTGGGGCAGGGGGAGGCACCTTACTAGAAGTTAAACCAAAATATTGCCAACAAGTCTACACCAACACCCCTCCAACCACATCTCCACATGCAGCTGAGCTACTCCCCGGGATTGAGAGAGAGGCCTCCCTCTGCATCTCCCCTAAATCACTGACACTTCTTCTGCCTCTTTAGTCTGATGATCTGGGACTGCGGAGCAGTGGATTCTGCGACTGCGAGCGGGCGGGCTCACACCGCACACACACACCTTGACCTGAGGCCTCCTTACATCACGTGGCTCAGAGATGGTGGCTGGCTGCCTGTGTCACGTGGAGACCGTCCGTTCCCTCTCACTCAGAGTGAGTGACATCATCAGGTAGGCAGTCAGTCAGACGAGTCAGCCACTCACTGGCAGGCTGTGTGCTGCGCAAGGCAAGTAAGCTCCGCCTCCGCCTCCCTCGTCATCACCACCAGTCCTCCATCCACCCACTGAGCGCCTCTGACCGTCCGTCGCAGACTTGCAGTGTGTGATGTAACAGTTAACTTGTGATGTGCATAACAGACCAATCACTGACACTAGTCATCACATAGGGCTATACTGCAGCGGGGGGGGGGGGTTCGGCACACAGAGATATCAAATAAAAAAAATACTTTTAATAATAATTTTTTTTAATGATAGGCAGCAGTCGGCAATTCAGCACTGCTCTCAGCGCCCCCCTGCTGGTGCACACTAAGGCGGCAGCCTATGCTGCCTAATACAAAACGCCGGCCCTGCCTAGGGACAGTATCAGGGCCGGACTGGGAATAAAAAGCAGCCCTAGAAAATTTAGAGACCAGCCCTATTTTTCATTGAGTTAGTAAAATGCGCATGCCCCATTTTTCTCAGAGGGGATTACTGGGGTACTCCTTTCCCCAATATTTTTTTTAGAATTGTATTAGTTTGTAATAAACAAAAGTGCCAGAATATTGTTATATTGGTACCCTACAACCCAATTGCATCCATTAATCACCTCTTTTAATTGTAGCTATTGAGCCTCAGTTGCTGTAGCCCACCAGGAAATCTCCTGGTATCCTGGAAGGCCAACCTGACCTTGGACATTATCATGATGAGCCATTAAAAAAAGTAGGCATTAACAAAAGTTTTTTGTCATTCTGAAGCCAACAACCTATCAGCAATTTGCTTCTGAAATGGCTTTTTGATTTCTGGTCTAACTGGTCAGCATATTTTTCGAGTGATTATAATGCAAAATGAATCTGTGTGTTCAAAGCATACATCTGCGAACATGTTTTCAACAGTAAGGTTCCCATAAAGGCCTTTTTTGTGTGTTAAAGGAACAGTCTAGACCCAATACATAATTTTGATTACTTATTGTTACATACCAAAGAAGCATTGTGCAACTGGTCCCACAACTATAACCTTATAAACATTTAAATGTTTATTGTTTGCAGCCATAAATGGCAACCACACTCTGCCCACCTATTGCGCATAAGTTTATCCAATCACGATCAACTCTTAAATAAGTTTTCTAACTGCTAACTGAAATATATTTAACGTGCACTGCTAAACTGTCATACAAGAAAACAGCTAACTGGACAAGAAGAAAGCTGAGTGCGGAGCTTGGTGGCCATTTTCTTCTGCAAACAAGCAATTATTATTTCTAACAACCATATAGATGTGGATCAAGTTGCTAGATGCTTGTCTGGTATGTAACAATAAGTAATAAAGAATAAGACCTCTAAAAATGATTTTCCGTGCCAACACTGTCCCTGCGAGTGGCGACATGTCTGCTATACAAATAATGAGAGCTCTTTGCTAGGTAAAAGTTTTAAACTTTTAAAAAACGCTAGGATTTACCATCACTAGAAATAAACTGGACTTTCATTGATCACTTATTGAAAAAAGGGTTCTAAACTTACCCTGTCTGAGCTGCAGGACCTTGCTAAAGTCAGAGGGGTCCATTTATCATTGTGCGGATGGACATGATCTGCTATAGAGAACCATGAACACCACACATCGATAAATGCCGACAGCATACTCTGTCTTGTGAACTGCTGGTGCAATGCCGCCCCCTGCACCAGCAGAGGGTGTCAATCGACTCGACTCGATCGTATTTGATCTGGTTGATTTTTGGTGATGTCTGTCCGCCGACTCAAAGCAGGCGGACAGGTTTTGGAGCAGCGGTCTTTAGACCGCTGCTTCATAACTTGTGTTTCTGGCGAGCCTGAAGGCTCACCAGAAACACAGGGAATCAAGCTCCGTTCGGAGCTTGATAAATAGACCCCAATATCTTAGCGCTCGTTTCTCAATGAGGTGACATTTCCACCTCTAAACCAATAGCCGTGCTAGTCATCTGACAGTTTTCTGTATGCTAGCATGGCTAATTGTTTAGAGGTGGGCGGCTGAAGGCTCTGACTTTAGCAAGGTGCCGCGGTTCAGACAGGGTGAGTTTAGCACCCTTTTATTAATAAGTGATCAATGAAAGCTAAATTTATTCCTAGCGTTTTTTTAAATGCCCGGATGTTTACTGTGTAAGGGAAATACTCATTTACATGTGTGAGATTAACCTACTGAAATCCAAACCCATCCTCATCACTGCTAACCCATCGGAATGTCAATTGGTGCATAAGGGCAGTGTGGGGAGTGTTCCACTACAAAAAAAATGATAATATTTAAATTTAAATAATAACCATTTGTAATGATAGTACCTTGAATTATTTATTTTTACTTTATTTCCATTACTAGGAACTTGATCTGTTTCCCCCACTCTCCACTTGAGCTAGTTTGTCGGCAAATAGATGGCTTGCAGGATGGTTTGAGACTGAGATAGCTCTGGCTGATTATGTCACTCTTATGCTCTCTGTGCTATGAGGGAAGAGGAAGTGCTTATGACACCCACAGCTGATTAGCACTGCACCAGGGCGCCTTTATTTAGCAGCCTTGCCTCTTCCCACCAGCATTTACTGTATGCATTAGCATGATGCACAAGAAGAGGGAGCTCTAACAAACACTGCTAAAGCACATATGGATAGACTATCTACCTCAACTAGGAGCAGATCCACTCTGTATAGCTTGCTCAAGCAGTCACCCCTTCAAGCTATACTGCTATGGAATATATGAGGTAAAAACAAGATCTTGTTTCGGTGACTGTGTATTTACACGTAAGTATGTATGTTTATACAAGTATGTGTGTGTATATACACAAATGTGTGGGTATGTATGTTTATACAGTGTGTGTACACACAAGTGTGTTGAGAATGTGTATGAATACAAGTGTGCATATGTATTGTGTGTGTGTGTGTGTGTATGTGTATATATATATATATATATATATATATATATATATATATATTGAGCCAAGGGAAAGTAAAATATAGAGGGCGCTCAGTGTAAAGAACTATACAGGGGAATATACTCTGGGTTGGTATAAACCCAGCAGAGGATAAGGTTAAGTATTAGAATAAAAATAAAAATCGTGGGTACAATGTATCAAGTAGTATCAAAAAATGTTCCTACTGGTGGTATTACCAAGAAATAAATGGTTAGATGGGTCTTGTTATGATCACTATTATTATTAGGAAGCACACAGTTGTGTTGCCTAGTAGTATATAGAATATAAAGGAGAATGACTCTTTTAAAATCGTGTAGAAGTCAATGATAAAAAATTACAATATACAGTATTGAACTAAAACTCATATATAGAGCACACAATAAACAGTCGAAATATTATAGTGTGATTAAAACACCAGGTGATATAAATACAAATGCAATTGGCAAAGCACAAATATTAGACAAGCAGTTCGTGGTGAAATTACAGTCCTGAAGTGATACTAAGTGGAAAGAGTGGAAATCCCAATGCTGTGTGGCACACTGTCCCCTCAGGGGGTTCTACTTACTCTCCTTAACCTCAATCCATATGAGGTAAGTGTCGCGCAGGGTAAGTAGAATGCCCTTCCTCGTAGTATCAGATGTCCACCGGCTTGTAGATGTCTCCCAGCACCTCCGCTCACATACGTAAATGAGAAGAGAGAGAACAATAATAGTGCAACCCTGTTGAATTAACAGTACTGTGCACAATATAACTTAAGAATATTACTCACACAGAACAACCTCAGATGTATATGAGGTATTTTATTAGCATCAATGAATTAAAACCTGAATACAGTATATCCGCTATTGCATTACAGCTCCTGCGGTATCCGTGTTCATAGCAATCACTATTACAATCTTATTTAAAGTGAGTGGTATCCATAAAATCTGCAGTCCAAACTACCGTAATCTGGCATTGGCTGTGTAGTAAACAAGAAGTCCTAACGCGTTTCGAAGGTCTGGGACATATACGACCTTCTTCTTCAGAGGAATTACGTATGTGAGCGGAGGTGCTGGGAGACATCTACAAGCCGGTGGACATCTGATACTACGAGGAAGGTCATTCTACTTACCCTGCACGACACTTACCTCATATGGATTGAGGTTAAGGAGAGTAAGTAGAACCCCCTAAGGGGACAGTGTGCCACACAGCATTGGGATTTCCACTCTTTCCACTTAGTATCACTTCAGGACTGTAATTTCACCACAAACTGCTTGTCTAATATTTGTGCTTTGCCAATTGCATTTGTATTTATATCACCTGGGGTTTTAATCACACTATAATATTTCGACTGTTTATTATGTGCTCTATATATGAGTTTTAGTTCAATACTGTATATTGTAATTTTTTATCATTGACTTCTACACGATTTTAAGAGTCATTCTCCTTTATATTCTATATACTACTAGGCAACACAACTGTGTGCTTCCTAATAATAATAGTGATCATAACAAGACCCATCTAACCATTTATTTCTTGGTAATACCACCAGTAGGAACATTTTTTGATACTACTTGATACATTGTACCCACGATTGTTATTTTTATTCTAATACTTAACCTTATCCTCTGCTGGGTTTATACCAACCCAGAGTATATTCCCCTGTATAGTTCTTTACACTGAGCGCCCTCTATATTTTACTTTCCCTTGGCTCAATATATTTTTTCTTTATTAGGATTGTGGGGTTTGGGGATCCCACTGTCCTAATAGGTAATTTGGGGCAGCATAGTGTTATACTAGCATTTTTCCCTAATAGGGATATCTGAGACTCACACCTGTTTTGCGCCGTTATCACAAACCCGTTCTTTGTAATATATATATATATATATATATCCCTGCATCTGATATTTTATAAACTATGATTTTATATTCTTTATACTATGTATTAATTTTAATTCCATTATCCAATAGATGATAGTTTTTGCATCTGATATTATGCTGGTCTCATCCAACAGATGGTGATGTAATAGTTGGCTTTATTTCAGTATTTGTGTAAATGTATATTTGATATTTTGTCCCATATGCTTTTGACAGCTTTATATGTATATTAAGTTCAAGGTTGTATTTGACTTAAAGGAACATGAAACCCAATTTTTTTTTCATGATTCAGATAGAGCTTACAATTTTAAACAACTTTACAGTTTACTTATATTAACTTATTTCATTCATTCTGTTGGTATCCTTTGTTAAAAAAGGATATCTAGATAAGTTAAGGAGTTTGTAGCTAGCTGCTGATTGGTGGCTGAACTTGTATGTCCATTTTCATTGGCTTACAAATGTGTTCAAATAGCTCCCAGGCCAGGAGTGTATTGCTGCTTCTTCGATAAAATATACCAAGAGAGAGAAGCAAAATTGCTAACAGAAGTAAATTGGAAAGTTGTTTGAAAATGTATAATACTATTATACATTTTTCTTCGTTTTCTTGGTATCTTTATTTAGCCACCAATCAGCAGGTGCTACCCAGGTGCTGAACCAAAGATGGGCCGGCTTGTAAGCTTTACATTCCTGCTTTTTCAAATAAAGATACCAAAGAATGAAGAAAAATTGACAATAGGAGTAAAATAGAAAGTTGCTTAAAATTGCCTGCTCTATCTGAATCACAAAAGAAAAAAATTTGGGTTCAGTATCCCTTTAAAAGGTAAATACTTTAAAACTGACATGTTCAATGAACGCTGAAACTGAGAAATTATAATTTAGGTACAGTTGTGTATGTTTCACTTTGGTGAGTCTTTAAATACCCCTAAACCCCTTAATGTTTAAGTTTAAAAATATTTTTGAGAGCATGAATCCTTGTTGTTATATACTGTAATCTTGTTGTTATCTTTACTGTATAGTACTTAACATTATAGAACCAATTTATCTTTAGATAATTTTAGATAACTTTAGATAATATAATCTTAATTGATTCAGACAAATTATATTACTAGCATTAACGTTGTGAATTTCATTATTTATTAGAAAGATACCGCAATAAAAAAAGTTAAAAAAAAGTGTGATAAGAAAACAGTGTGGTCTTTGAGAAACACCTCGTACTCTAGCTCTAATTCTGCCCCGCCAACTTTTGCAATAGCAATATTAGTGCACCACTGAGTAATACCAGCGCACGCTAATCTGCGCTGGTATTACAATTTGTCAGCAATGTGAATGTGAGCTCCCATAGGCTCAAATGGGAGCCTCATGCTATCAGACACGGCATGAGAACCTTGCAGAGTGAAGGGGTTAAGTAGCGCAGCGATAGCAGAAAAGTGTAAATATATATGTATAGGCACATAGACCGCAATGTAAAGGCACTTTTCAGTGCCATTTTTTTCTGACACTGCACACCCGCGAAAGTTAAAACCCACAGATCTGATCTCTGGTTAATTTTATAAGCTCTAATTGATACCGCGTACTTGCAATAGATATAACCAACAACTTTTAATGGCTGGTTATTTATCACGCTCCCACAAACGGGCAAATTTGCCCATTTGCGGGCGGGTGATAAATTAGAGCTCCACTTGTAATCAAGCCAAAGTATGGGAAAATGCTATTGTGATCGCTTTGAAATTAAATGTAGCCATTTTATCCAGAAAAAAGCTAAAAAGTACATAGCTGATAGATTGTGATCGACCCCTCTATGTCCAAATCTTTTTAGAAGACTTAATTATCTTAAATCAGTCTAAGACATGCACTAATTATTGGTGGAACACTATCAGTTTGTGGAACACAGACACATTTATCATAAGGACTTTAATATAAATGAATGAACTTAATACATTATCCTAACATTGCAAACCCATATTTACTAATCATAGTGGTTTAGATGGTACACAGGTTTTTAAAGGGCCATTGTACTCTAAAAAAATAACATGCTTTTTTTTGTAATGGCAAGTAATTTTAAAATCATAAACCTTGCAATGCTATGAGTTTTACCTCTGCAAAGGGGTTAAACACATAGTTACAGTACTGCTTGGGAGTGGATAAATTGTGCTATTGGCGCTGCTGATTAGGACAGCTGCAGTTTCAAATTGGGACCAGCAGTTCTCTGTGGCTCCCAATCAGTATGTTAACTATATGTTATGAATGGATAAAGTGGTAGGTTGTGTAACTAGCACTGTTGATCTGGTCAGCTGCAGTTTGCAATCAGGACCAGCATTACTAGAGGAATCATTGCACCTAATTTACTCACCCCCACTAGAGCCATTTATGTTAATGTATTATTTAATCCTATTTAACAGTAATGACCAAGAAACACCTGAGCTCAATAAACCTCTGGCATAGATGAGGACTGAAATTAATTACTTTTCTAGAGGGGGTACACATTGAATGCTTGTATTTCAGATTTGTTTTTAATATTCCAATAACAAATGCATTGTTATATACCATTCATGGAATATCAGCAACAAATATTGTGAAACTGTTTAACCATCAGGAAATAGGCAAACCTGGAATATTTTAGTACATAATTTTCTGACATCCAAAATAAACTAACTGTAAATGCTTGTTTGTCAGTTTTTAAAAATAACAAAATATACAGTAGCTGATGCAAGAAAAAACACTGAGATATGTTCCTCATTGTACAAACCACAACTATTTTCCTTTGCGAGGCTATATAATGGTTAATATTCCTTTAGAATTTCTTCAAAGTAATTGCCTTGGCACTGTTTTAAAGGCAGTTTACCCTAAACAATCCAGTTACACTCAACATAATTAAAGAAGAGATATAAAGCAAAATGAGCAAGAACACAACATTACATTAAAGGGGAACATACAAAATCAGGGGCCCGATCCGAAATGCAGCGTCGCCTGCGGGTTTGGTATCAAATATACGGCGTAGCATACAAGTTACGCCCGTATATTTCACCCGTCCCCGCAAATTTTACTCCCATAGGCTAACATATAAAACCAGCGCAATTTGGTATCCAATATCCAGCGCAAGGACTTATGTGGCGAAAATGGAGAAATCTTACTCCATTTTCACCTCGCCATAAAAAGCAGCCGTAGCAGGCCTTGCGCTGAGTATGGGAGCACCGTAACTCCCTAAAATGCCTACCAAAAAAAAAAAACTAACACCTAACACATGCGCAATGTCTATCTACCTGTCAACCACAATACCCAATAAAGTTTTTAACCCCTAAACCGCTGCTCCTGGACCCCGCCGCTACTAAATAAAGTGTTTAACCCCTAAACCACCACTACCGGACCCCGCCGCCACCTACATTAAATTTATTACCCTCTAATCTGACCCCCTACACCGCCGCCACCTACATTATATGTATTAGCCCCTTAATCGCCGCTCCCGGACCCCGCCGCCACCTACATTATATGTATTAACCCCTAAACTGCCACTCCCGGACCCTGCCGCCACCTACATTAAATTTATTAACAATCTAATCTGACTCCCCTACACCGCCACCACCTACATTAAATATATTAACCCCTAATCTGACCCCCCTACACCGCCGCCACCTACATTAAATGTATTACCCTCTAATCTGACCCCCCTACACCGCCGCCACCTACATTAAATGTATTACCCCCTAAACCTAAGTCTAACCCTAACACCCCCTAACTTAATTATTATTTAAATAAATATAAATAATATTAATATTATTAACTAAAGTATTCCTATTTAAAACTAAATACTTACCTATAAAATAAACCCTAAAATAGCTACAATATAATTAATAATTACATTGTAGCTATTTTAGGATTTATATTTATTTTACAGGTAACTTTGTATTTATTTTAGCTAGGTACAATAGCTATTAAATAGTTAATAACTATTTAATAGCTACCTAGTTAAAATAATTACAAAATTACCTGTAAAATAAATCCTAACCTAAGTTACAAATACACCTAACACTACACTATCAATCAATAAATTAATTAAATAAATTAACTACAATTTATCTAATATAAAATACAATTAAACAAACTAAACTATATTACAAAAAAACAAACACTAAATCACAAAATATAAAAAAATATTACTAGAAGTTTAATCTAATTACACCTAATCTAAGCCCCCTAATAAACTAAAAAAGCCCCCCAAAATAATAAAATTTCCCTACCTTAAACTAAATTACAAATAGCCCTTAAAAGGGCCTCTTGCGGGGCATTGCCCCAAAGTAATCAGCTCTTTTACCAGCCCTTAAAGGGACATGAAACCCACATTTTTTCTTTCATGATTTTGAAAGAGAATGCAATTTTAAACATCTTTCTAATTTAATATTATTATCTAATTTGTTTTCTTCTCTTGATATTCTTTGCTGAAAAGCATATCTAGATATGCTCAGTAGCTGCTGATTGGTTGCTGCACATAGAAGCCTCATGTGATTGGCTCACCCATGTGCATTGCTTTTTCTTCAAATAAGGATATCTAAAAAATGAAGCAAAATAAATAATAGAAGTAAATTGCAATGTTGTTTAAATTCATATTCTCTATCTGAATCATGAAAGAAAGATTTTGGGTTTAGTGGCCCTTTAAAAGGGCTTTTTGTGGGGCATTGCCCCAAAGTAATCAGTTCTTTTACCTGTAAAAAAAAAAGAAATACAATACCCCTCCCCAACATTACAACCCACCACCCACACACCCCTACTCTAAAACCCACCCGATCCCCCCTTAAATAAACCTAACACTACCCCATTGAAGATCACCTTACCTTGAGCTGTCTTCACCCAGCCGGGCCAAAGTTTTCATCCGATCCGGGCACAAGTGGTCCTCCATCCGGCAGAAGTCTTCATCCAAGTGGCATCTTCTATCTTCATCCTTGCGGCGATGAGCGGCTCCATCTTGAAGACCTCCGGCGCAGAACATCCTCCTCGGCCGATGACTACCCGACGAATGGCTGGTCCTTTAAATGACGTCATCCAAGATGGCGTCCCTCGAATTCCGATTGGCTGATAGAATCCTAATTAAGGTAGGAAAAATCCAATTGGTTGATTTAATCAGCCAATTGGATTGAAGTTCAATCCGATTGGCTGATAGGTTTATTGCTGTGTGGGCTATGGCGGTTTAGAGGTTAATAATTAGGCTTATTGCGTTGTGGAAGGTTGTCAGTCTAGGGGTTAATACATTTATTATTAGGAGTGAGAGGGGGGATTGCGGATATAGGGGTATACGTGTCGGGCTATTTTTGGGAGGCGTGTTAGACAGTTACAGGAGATTTTATACTTTAGTTAGTTTTTTTAGGTGCAGGCAGTTTCTAAAGTGCCATAAGTCACTGGCGACTCCAGAAATTTGTAGTTACGCTTATTTCTGGACATCGCTAGTTTGTCCGACTTACGGCCCTTTAGCAACTGCCGGCAGGGTATATTGGATACCCCGATGTGCTAGGTGAAACTACGGGCGGCGCGGGTTCCCTCGCTTGCGCCGAAAACTACTCCGTATATCGGATTGCGACCCCTAGTATTTAAAAAAGAAAGACAGTAGTTCACACAATAGATTTTCTAAAGGCTGCCAATCTGATGCAGCCCAACTAGTATTGCAGGTCCAAGCACCCCTAAAAGTGCTAAGTAGGTTCTATTTTACACATTCATGGATAAGGAAAGAGTGAGACAGGAATAAGTATTAGATAATGATGGGCGTGTAACCAGTACCAGCCACCATCCTTGATATTTAGCATAGCTGCCACCTTTGTTAGTACGATCTAGAAAAAGCCCTGAATTTACAGTCTTATAAAATGGAAGTGGAGGGCCCTCTAGTGGGCCTGTAACAAAATTAAGGGATAACTGAGTTGAAGTCTGGAGTGTACTAGCAAGTGTGGGGGCGGGTGTTTCTGCTTACCTTTATAGGTCTTGGCTGCAGTGGATCCGGCCCTCTTTTGTTCCTGGTTCCAGATTTCAAGGGAGCTTTCCTGTGTGTTCATGATCCAGTGATCCAGCGATGCAGCGCTCTAGGAGAAAGTGTGTGTCACCTAAGCGGTATTGTGAGGTCGTGCAGGAGGTGCCAGGCATGCGGAGATCTGCAAGAGGAACCGGAGCATCAGAAAATGAAGATGTGGTACCCCCTACTCCCGCAGCTAGGCCCCGGGTAGCCCCCTGCTAGTAACTAGAAATGCTGTTAGGAGGGGGCTGGGCCTCCAGGACCTGCCAGCAGGCCCTGGACCTAAGTCACCTCTTATGGATTTCTCACCCGCCCATGCCCCAGGTGATCTAGGGGTCCCCCAAGTCTCCCATAACGGCCTAACTGGCCAGGTGGCTGGGGATCATGCTGCCTTGGTACTTACTACCAGGTCTCCGCAGGTCCCCAGTGTGCTACTGCCCCCTCAGCCCAATGCCACACTCCCTCATGGCCCAGAAAGTCTTACAGCATTGCCACATGCTGCAGCTGCTGCCGGTGACACATCCTGCAGCAGCTGCAGGTCTTACCCCCGGCGGTGATCCAGTCGGTCCTGGTTCTGGCCCAGGCGTTCATGGGGACCTTGTCCCAGGTGTGCCTGGTCAGTTCTGGTGGTCTGGGGTCAGTTGTTGGGGATAACGTGGGCCCAGGGGCCTCCTGTGTTCTCAGGCCTGATCTGGCATTAAGCTCCGCCCCTTCTGGTCTGCATGCGTGCGTGCTTCCTTCCTGGATGATTCATACAGTGAGGAGGAGCGTGGCGGAGACCATCGCACACGCAGCAGGAGCCGGTCACTACAAAGAGCGATCCCTGGTAAGTCGGGGAGGCTCTGCCCAGGTGACTGGGCTCCTGATGGGAGGGGGGGAGAGGTAGAGGGCTGAGTAAGAAGGCCACGCATAAGACTCCTGGTGGGAGGAGGGCTACATGTGGGGATGATGTGGCTTATGTGGGGGTAACCACATGTGTATAAATGCACAGGAACAAGAGTGCATGTCTGTTAGGGAGTCATATTTGGGGGCACGCAGTTTTGGTAATAGGATGGCTGATTCAGTGTCGGCTGGGGCTCAAGGGCCTGCTGTGGGTGTACTTGAGGATGTGTCTATGCTGGCACAGGGCCGAGGCCAAGGTGTGAGTGAGGATGTGATTCATAAGGCAGTGGCAGTTGCTCTGGGTATGTGTGGGGTTGGAGAACAGGGGAGGATGGCGGGGATAGCCTCTCATGGGGACACCTACCCGTGTTTAGTGCTCTCCTTGTATGGCCACCTGAAAGTGAAAGTAGTGAAGAAAATTCAGGATGGGCACTATGTGAACATCTTTGAACTCTCGCCAGAGACGTGTAGAGCTAGGGAAAGGGCGGCGGACGTTACCGGGCCTAAGAAAGTGCCTGAGACATACGAAGAGTGGCAGTGCTGCTTTTGTGTGCTGGCAACTTGTTATGTGGACAAGTGGCAGTCGCAAGGTCATAACCTTTTCAAGTATGAAGATGCCATATATGATATCAACACAAGGTGCAAGGAAGGCGATTGGCGGGAGTACGACATGGCCTTTCATAGGAATATGGTGGGGAACCCTGTCCTGCATTTTGGGACCCAGGATCTCCACCTGTGGTCCAAGTTGGGGCTAGAGGGCATGGCAAACGGCCCTCCAGTGGTACGACAGGGTGTTTGCTGTCCATGTTAGAATTCCATGGGTGGGCATGTGGTGGGTTCCACGGTTCACCATAACCTTAAATCGGCAAGGAGGTGGCTTTGGGCAGGGTGGCTGGCTCCTTTTTGGAACAGCCTCTGCCTGATCTGGTGGTATCCCCGTTAGGGGTTGTACCTAAGAAGGATGCAGGCAAGTTTAGACTCATGCCTGTCCTTTCTGAAAGGGGTGTCAGTGAATGATGCATTGACCCAGTAATGAGCTTGGTACATTACCAGTCCTTTGACGACGCTTTGTGATCGTCAGGGGCAAAGGGGAAGTGGGCGCTGATGGCGTTCCGGCTACTCCCCCTGCACCCATCCGCATTCAGGCTTATGGGCATGAAGTTGGATGGGGCATTCTATGTGGACAAATGTCTTCCCATGGGATGCTCGCTATCATGTGCGCTTTTTGAAAGTTTCAGCTCCTTTTTACACTAGTACAAAAGGCGTCCGGGGGTGGGGCCGTGGCCCACTACCTGGATGACTTTCTGCTGGTGGGGGAGGCTGATTCTGATGAATGCGGTTGCTTGATAATGATTATACAAGATATGATAGGGAAATTCGGGGTGCCTTTGGTGAATGACAAAATGCAGGGCCTCTGTACTTGTCTAACTTTCCTGTGGATTGAAATAAATACGCGGGCAGCAGAGTGCAGGCTTCCTCGGGACAAGGTCGACCGCCTGTTGCAGGTGGTTTTGTCTGTAGCTAGCGCTGAATCTTTTTCCATCAAGGTACTTCAGTCCCTGCTGGGGCGATACCGATGGGTAGAATCTTTAATAGGAGGCTGGAGAGTCAGCTGCAGGGTCCTAGCATAGAGCTAGGATCAGGGTGTCTACTGAGATGGAGGATCTCAAGGTGTGGGCTGAATTCCTGAGGAACTTTAATGGGGTCTGCCTCTGACGGACAGAACCTATTTCAAACCAAATCTATCATAGTGGCAATCGAGCTGTAGGCTCTGTAATTTTCTGGTCGGACAACATGAGAGGGTTTATGCCATAAACCGTTTGTCGGCATCATCCCTGAGGTTGGTCACATATTTGAGGCACCTAGTGTTGCACTGCTTACAGCTGAATGTCAGCTTTACAGCCCGGCATGTGCCTGGGGTGAAAAATCTAGTGGCGGACACGCTATCTAGGTTTCAATGGGAACAGTTTAGGAGGGTGGCGCCAAGGGCTGAGAAAAGTGGCCTAACTTGCCCCCCTTTTCTTTGGCAGATGGCAGGGGCTGGGATAGTATCATCCCCCTAGTGAGGGCTTCTTTGGCACCCAAGACATGGTGTACCTATGAAAACCACTGGAAGGCTTGGGTCTGCTTTGCCGGTCGACAGGGGTTCCAGGTCAACTCGGCTACACAGGTACAGGTGCTTGATTGGTTAGCGTGCTTGCGTAGGCAGGGGGTGTCTAGATTAGAGGCTCAGGGCAGGTTGTCTGCTATCTCGTTCTTTAGCAAAACATTTGGGATTGCGGGCTCGTTCTTGGTGAGACAGGTCTTGAAGCAGTGGGGGTGGCTGTCCTCTTGCAACAAGGACCGTAGGGAGCCCATCACACTGTTGAGATTGCGTGAGCTGGTGGGGAGACTGCAGTCAGTGTGCTCATCAAGGTACGAGGCTTTGCTCTTTAGGGCGGCTTTCTCGTTTGTTCTGGCAGGGGCCTTGAAAGTAGGGGAATTGGTGGCTACATCCAGGGTAGGAGCGGTTGGTGGTATCAAATGGGAGCATGTGCGGCCCACTGAAAGTGGTTCGTTACTGCTAGTCCCCAGGTCTAAAACGGATCCATGAATTCCCGGAATGTTGCCCAGTTCGGAATGTTCGAGGAATATCATCATGTGAGACCGCAGGGCTCATAACAGTTATTCGTAGATGAGGACGGTTCGTCTCTGTCATTTTTTCAATTTAAGAAGGTGCTAGCTAGGGCGGCATCTGCAGCTGGCCTTGACCCAGCGAGAATTGTGTCCCATTCATTCAGGATTGGGGCTGCAATGAGTGCAGCTAGCTGTGGGTCTTCTGAGGTGGATATCAAGAGGCTAGGGCGGTGGAAATCAGGTAGATTTAAGGTGTATATCCAACCTTTGGGGGACACGCTTCACTAGGGCCATGCCCAAAAAGGGGGTCACAGGGCTGCGATGCTTGGGGCAGTATGGGGTTTGTTGAAATTCTCTGCTTCCAAGGGTTGGAGTTTTTGGCTCAGCCTTTTATCATGTTATTTCAGGCAAGAATTCTTCCCTGATGCGTGTATGGATACTGCGGCACTTATTCGTGCACTGGGCGTCCATCAGGGCTCTGCATATGCCGGACGGGCAGCAGTTGGGATTTCCTTCATCCAGAGCTAGCATTCGGTGGCTGGGTTGCAGGGGTTTAACGTGGGACGAGTTGCCTACCCTTCTTCAGGATGCTCATAGGAGGTGGGGGCATCCTCACATTATTGTACTGCATCTAGGGGAAATGAAATGGGTGCTGTTAATTAGGAGAATGGCTTCTGACATCCGTTGGGTATGTGCTTGGCTCAAGGATGTTAAAATTGGGTGGTCCAACGTAGTGGCACGACTGCGTTGGAGGTACATTGTTACACAGAGGGCTGCCTACAATGTAAAGAAGAAGCTGAACAGGGAAATGGGGAGAACGGTCACGGCGTTAGGCGGCTTTGCCATAAGGCACGATACTCTTATGGCTGACAATAAGGCTCTCTATCACCCTGATGGCGTCCATCTCACAGATGTGGGTTTAGACATTTTCCTCTGGGATATTCGAAGCTCTTCTCTCTGTAGTTAAAAAAAAATTGCAATTTGGAATTATATAAAAATGTTATTGTGTTATGTGAGCTTGTCAGTTGTGGCGGCAAGAGGCAGCTGACTCTTGTGGCGGTCGGTCAGGGCCCAGAGAGCGGGCAGGGAGAAAGATGCCCTAGGATGGGGGAGGCGACGCCCGCTAGGTGCCGACCTAGGGGTTACTCCCTCCTACGAATCGTAGGCCAAATAGCTCTACCAGCTTACAGCTTTCTCTCTCTGCCAATTGGGCGCACGCAATCCGTGCCGCGCTGCAAACACTGTGAAGGACCCTGGCCGTCAGTCAGTAGGGGTTAAACTAGCTAGTTCATTGCCGCCACCAGATTGTTAAGAACTTTATACAGTTCTTTGTTATTATTATTATTATTATTATTAAGTTGCCTAAGTTGGCATATTTACATAGCCTAATTTAAGAGGTTTATTTTTTGTAATAAACATGACCATGACCGGTCTTTAGCCCAAAACCTGTTGTTGTGTGTTTATTGGTTTAATCATTCTACGGTGCATAAGACGTAATAGGAAGTTTATCTCTTATGGAAGTGGAGGGCCCTCTAGTGGGCCTGTAACAAAATTAAGGGATAACTGAGTTGAAGTCTGGAGGGTACTACTAGGTCAGTTACATTGTTGCAAGTGTGGGGGCAGGTGTTACTGCTTATCTTTATAGGTCTTGGCTGCAGTGGATCCGGTTCCAGACTTCAAGGGAGCTTTCCCCGCCCGCCCATATACCTGGAAGAAGAGGTGGCGGCTAATAGTGGTAATGGCTAGGGTTCACCCTGGCGTGAGTAGGTTTAGCCCTCTAAGCCCAGGTTTTTAATTATAGCCTTCCACCTGTTTCAGGCGTGTTTTTCTGACTCGTTTGAGGAGGTTGCCTTACTAGGCTGGTTGTTTATGCCCTAGCTGGCGGTAGGTCAGGGCCCAGAAAGCGGGCAGGGAGAGAGAAGAGTGATGCCCTAGGATGGGGGAGGCGACGCCGCTAGGTGCCAACCTAGGGGTTACTCCCCCCTATGAATCGTAGGCCAAATAGCTCTACCAGCTTACAGCTTTCTCTCTCTGCCAATTGGGCACGCGCAATCCATGCCATGCTGCAAACACTATGTAGGACCCTGGCCATCTGGCAGTAGGGGTTAAACTAGCTAGTTCATTGCCGCCACCAGATTGTTAAGAACTTTATACAGTTCTTTTTTAATAAACGTGACTGTAACCGGTCTTTAGCCCAAAACCTGTTGTTGTGTGTTTATTGGTTTAATCATTCTAGGGTGCATAAGATGTAATTGGAAGTTTATCTCTTATGCATTTTGATCGTTTAATTACATTATCATGCCACCAAATGATTTACTTGTTTGTATAAAAACTGCATAACTTCATAAGGTTGAATCCATTGAGACTTAATCTTACATTCTGATATAATAACAGTAATGTATGAATGTGGATTATAACCTGTATTCTGTGGATAGCCTTATACTGAGAACTCTCTTCTCTTACTTTTTCCAGATTCTCAAATGGTATCCTGAGCCTTGTCCCAGACCAACCAAACCATGCCAATAACACAAACACTGCCACTAGACTAACTATAACATGCCACTATACCCACCACACCATACCAGTAGACCAAACACTGCCACTACACCAACTAAAACTTGCCACAAGACTAACAAACCCCTGACACTATATGAAACATACCATGCCACTAGACCAATCAAACACTACCACTACACCAACTTAAACTTGCCACTAGACTAACCAAACCCTGCCACTATACCAACCATGCCATGCCACTAGACCAACTAAACACTAGAATTGTGCGATTCGTTTCGGATTAATTCGGAAATTCGTCTGAATTTGGTAAATTCGGGATTCAGATTGATTCGAATTTCCTAATTAAAATACTGCTGAATCTACCGAATAAATCCAAATTAGTTCGGATTTATTCGGATTTATTCGGTAGATTCGGATGGCCAAGGATTACACTAGTATTGTACAGTATATTAGGTTATATCACTCTGCTATGGGTTACACCTAATATACAGTACATAATACTAGTCTAATACGCAGCACATCCCACCTAACACTTACCGAAATTCCAAATTTCTGAACCGAACCGAATCCAGCCGAATTCATTCGAATCCGAATTAATCCGAAACGAATCCGAACCGAATTGATTCAAATTTTTCCGAATTCGAATCTATCCGAACCGAAATTCGAAAAAATCTGAATCGATCCAAACCGAACCTAATTTTTTCGCCCTGCACATGTCTACCAAACACAGCCACTACACCAACATAAACGACATTTTACCAACCAAACTCTACAATTAAACCAACCATACCATGCTACTAAACCAACCAAACACTGCCACTACACCAGCTAAATCTTGCCACTAGATTAACCAAACTCTGCCACTATATCAAACAAATACAACGACTAGACCAACCAAACCCTGTTACTGGAGAAACCAAACTTGGAACTAGACTTACTAAACCCTGCTACTATACCAACCAAACATTGCCACTAATCTATCCAAACCCTGCTAGTAGACCATCCAATTCCTGGCTGTAGACCATCAAAACGCTGGATGTAGACCAACCAAATCCCACTTAAACAACGCAAGCAATACCCATGGTCTGCCCAAAACCCACCCTGGACTAGCCAAACCACAAAACTGGGTCACTCAATTGCAAGCAGCAAATGTCATACCTACATTTTCATGATTAAAATATTGGGAGGTATGTAAATTTAGCTACAGAAAAATAAAAAATAAATGATATCTCATGTTGGATTTTTATAAAAAAAAAAATATTGTATGCAAATTAAAAATATATAATTATATATAAAATAAACTCTGACCTAGAGACAAATAAATTGAATTATCCATTGGGGGGGGGGAGTGATCCTAAACATAGTAACGATGTGCAATAGCAGGACTAGGAATCTATTGCATTAAATACATACATAGCTACTGGTGGGTTAGAGATTAAAAGTGAGCTGCAGATGGTAGTGACAAGTCACAAGAAAATATAGTGGCAGCCCTGTAGTGACAGCTCCCAAGAACTACTGCTTTCAACGGAAGCCCCTACAACACATCAGCATCACTATACTAAGCTTGCCTTTAATGATATTGCTGTTAGGTAAATGCTGAAGTTTGTTTTTATTTCAATTGCTTTTTTCTGTTTTGCAATCTTGGCATTGTTGGGTGTCAGCTTGGTTCTAATGTGGAAAAAAAAATATGTCATGTGAATACAAACTTTTTCTGGCTGGCTGGTTAGCCAATGCACATTGTTATCCATCCCTAAGTGTTTAGTATTATGTGAGCTGCAAAACTGGCTGCACCAGGAAGCTCATTATTTATCTGCCCTGTTTAATTGAGTGTTTTGAATGAAACTGAGGAACTGTCCACTAGATGTCAACATTGTTCCAATTTCAAGATGGTAGTCAATAGGGGACTCGACAAGTTTGCTATACATAAACAATAAAGCACAAAATATATATAGTGTCATTAGCCCTTTAACATTGGTAGAAAGATTTTATTTGGTGGGGTCAGTATAACACTAATTGTGATTAAAAGCAAGTTACAAACACATACAGTTTATTAATCTGTCCAAGCTATATAAATCTTGGTTTACAAACTCATGTTGAATTGTATTCTATTAGTTTCTTGCACTACATTTTCTCCCATTAAATCTAATATGCTTTGAAAAACAACAGGGAAGGCAGCTCAAACAGACAAGGGAACTGCTGGAAGCTGAACTGTTCAAGTGTTTCATTCCTTTTTAGTTTCTATTTATACTTCTAGTCTTCCCAAATAGAGAATTGCTTTTCAAATGAAGATGGAAACTATTTAGAGAATTAATTTTAAGAATTACATCAGCTGTACCATCAGTGCAAACAATTCTTTTATTCTATTTTAGTCAGTGCTGGTGTTAATCCGGGTGATTTTTATATCACTCAACACTATTAGCAACTGGGGCACCTGGGTAAGGGAGTAGTTTTATTAGATATTGCATTGCTGCACATTAGTTGTACTTGAGAAAACTATAGATATAGAAACTTAAAGGGATAGGAAGTCAAATTAAACTTCCATGATTTAGATAGAGCATGTGATTTTAAGAAACTTTTAAAAAGAATTTCTATTTTCAAATGGGCTTTGTTGGTATCCCCTGTTGGAAAAAAATAGACACATATCTTACACTAATGGGAGCTAGCTGCTGATTGTTGACTACACACATTGGTCTCTTGTGATTGGCTAACTAGATGTGTTCAGTTCAGTTAACAAGAGAAAAAAAGCAAATTTGATAATGAAATAAATTAATATTTTTGGGAGTTTCCTGTCCCATTAAAATAAAATAAAAAATATTATATATATATATATATACACACACACACACATACACCGTATGTATATATATATATATATATATATATATATATGATACTTTTTTATTCAAAGAAGCAAACAGAAAATAAAATGATTGTGCTTGTGTAAGCTATATTGAAAATACATAATTTTAAAGACATTTTAACATCTTGTTTGCTACCATTGTTTTTCAATATCCAAACTCCACCTACCACTTGCTTTATTTGGAGGAGCTTCAGTCTGCAGCTGATACGGCTAGTCACAGTCATATTGTTAGCACAGTGTATTGTTTTGCAGTTGTTATCTGTTAAAGCCAATTAGGGAAATATATGTAGCAGTGTTAGTCTCAAAAAAGTCAGCAGTCTGAAATTAGAAATATTTCATAGCTAGACTAAATAAAAAGGGGTAAAATAAATGTTGAAAGTATATTGCAAACATGTTTTAGTATGTATAACTAATTATTTTATATTATAATTAGTGATGTTGCGAACCTAAAATTGAATTTTTGCCTGCCATTGAATTCAATAGGCAGGCAAACTTTAAAACCTACAAGGACTCTTTCTGGCCACAATAGTGATGGAAAAGTTGTTTCAAGGGTACTAACACCTGGACTGTTGCATGCTGGAGGGGGATCCCTGGCAAAACTCCCATGGAAAATTACATAGTTGATGCAGAGTCTGCTTTTAAGCCATAATGTGTTTAAATCAACTAACATTCCCAAAGTGGCTGTCTCAAAACATCCCGGACAGAAGATAGATTGATAGTGATAGATAGGATAGATAGATATACATAGATTGATAGTTAGATAGAATCGATAGAAGAGAAATAGATAGATTTGTTAGATATATAATTACCCTAATAAATTCTAATAATCAAACATGCGTTCTTGGACCCAACTAGCTTGTGTCAATTAGTACTTTTCTTAGCACTTTAATCCCTGTCCCCCCCCCCCTATCGGGGGAGTTCTATATGGCCTGCCAGATTACCCTGAAAAATTATAATAATAAGACATGTGGTCTGCTACCTATTTTAACGAGGTTGTGTTTTAAGTACTACCATTCTTAGCACTTTAATCTCTGTAACTCCCCCTATTTGGTGAGGTCTATACGGCCTGGATGATTACCCATACAAAATATAATAATAAGACATCTGCTCTTGGTCTGCGACCCATGGTAACTATGTTGTGTTAATTAGTAATGTCCTTCGCATTTTAATAGCTGTTACTCATACTCACCCTATCGGTGGAGGTCTATATGGCCTGCATGATTACCCTTACAAAATATAACAACCAAACATATGCTCTGGGACCCATGGTAAGTAGGTTGTGTTAAGTAGTACTGTTCTTTGCATTTTCATACCTGTTACAACACCAAATGGTGGCAGGTCTATCTGGCCTTCATGATTAGCTGCACCCAAACCCAAAAAAAGCCGAGTGGTCTTAGACTAACACCCATGGCTAACTCTGCTGTTTCAATTAGTACTATTCTTAGCACTTTCATCCCTGTTACGGGCGGTCTACATGGCCATCATGATTAGCCGAACAAAATACTACAATCCAACCTTTGCTCAGTCTTCATAGGCCCTTCATTGTCTGTATTTTGATAGTACAGTTCTTATTATTTTTATAGCTGATACAACACCGAATGTTGTCAGCTCTATATGGCCTGCATGATTAGCTGCACCCAATACAAAAATAAATCCAAGCGGTCTTGGATTAACACCCATGGCTAACTCTGTTGTTTCAAGTAGTACTATTCTTAGCACTTTCATCTCATCATCCCTGTTACTTCCAGGACTCTCGGTGGTGGTGGTCTACATGGCCATCATGATTAGCCTAACCAAATACTACAATCCAACCTTGGCTCAGTCTTCCTAAGGCCCTTCATTGGCTGTATTTTGGTAGTACTGTTCTTATTACTACATGGTGGTCTACATGGCCATCATGATTAGCCTAACCAAATACTACAATCCAACCTTGGCTCAGTCTTCATAAGGCCCTTCATTGGCTGTGTTTTGGTAGTACTGTTCTTATTAGTTTAATAGCTGATACGACACCGAATGTTGTCAGCTCTATATGGCCTGCATGAATAGCCGCACCCAAAGCCAAAAAAAAGCCAAGCGGTTTTGCACTAACACCCATGGCTAACTCTGTTGTTTCAAGTTCTAATATTCTTAGCTCTTTCATCTCATCATCCCTGTTACTTCCAGGACTCTCGGTGGTGGTGGTCTACATGGCCATCATGATTAGCCTAACCAAATACTACAATCCAACCTTGGCCCAGTCTTCCTAAGGCCCTTCATTGGCTGTATTTTGGTAGTACTGTTCTTATTAGTTTAATAGCTGATACGACACCGAATGTTTTCAGCTCTATATGGCCTGCATGAATAGCCGCACCCAAAGGCAAAAAAAAGCCAAGCGGTTTTGCACTAAAACCCATGGCTAACTCTGTTGTTTCAAGTTCTACTATTCTTAGCTCTTTCATCTCATCATCCCTGTTACTTCCAGGACTCTCGGTGGTGGTGGTGGTCTACATGGCCATCATGATTAGCCTAACCAAATACTACAATCCAACCTTGGCTCAGTCTTCCTAAGGCCCTTCATTGGCTGTATTTTGGTAGTACTGTCATCCTTTTGAATAAAAGATTACAGTAAAGGCATTGATTTTAGAAACCCACAGATCATTATTTGCAACCGTGAATTTAGAAAAAAAAATTGATTACACACCCGTTACACTTATTTATGCTCAGGCCTTTTTAATACGAGGGTCCCGGAGCCTCAACCGAAACAACAGCATGAAAGAGGAGATATTTCATCCTTTTGAATAAAAGATTACAGTAAAGGCATTGATTTTAGAAACCCACAGATCATTATTTGCAACCGTGAAATTAGAAAAAAACATTGATTACACAGCCGTGACACTTATTTATGCTCAGGCCTTTTTAATACGAGGGTCCCGGAGCCTCAACCGAAACAACAGCATGAAAGAGGAGATATGTCATCCTTTTGAATAAAAGATTACAGGAAAGGCATTGATTTTAGAAACCCACAGATCATTATTTGCAACCGTGAAATTAGAAAAAAACATTCATTAGACAGCCGTGACACTTATTTATGCTCAGGCCTTTTTAATACGAGGGTCCCGGAGCCTCAACCGAAACAACAGCATGAAAGAGGAGATATGTCATCCTTTTGAATAAAAGATTACAGGAAAGGCATTGATTTTAGAAACCCACAGATCATTATTTGCAACCGTGAAATTAGAAAAAAAACATTCATTAGACAGCCGTGCCACTTATTTATGCTCAGGCCTTTTTAATACGAGGGTCCCGGAGCCTCAACCGAAACAACAGCATGAAAGAGGAGATATGTCATCCTTTTGAATAAAAGATTACAGTAAAGGCATTGATTTTAGAAACCCACAGATCATTATTTGCAACCGTGAAATTAGAAAAAAACATTGATTATACAGCCGTGACACTTATTTATGCTCAGGCCTTTTTAATACGAGGGTCCCGGAGCCTCAACCGAAACAACAGCATGAAAGAGGAGATATGTCATCCTTTTGAATAAAAGATTACAGGAAAGGCATTGATTTTAGAAACCCACAGATCATTATTTGCAACCGTGAAATTAGAAAAAAACATTGATTATACAGCCGTGACACTTATTTATGCTCAGGCCTTTTTAATACGAGGGTCCCGGAGCCTCAACCGAAACAACAGCATGAAAGAGGAGATATGTCATCCTTTTGAATAAAAGATTACAGGAAAGGCATTGATTTTAGAAACCCAAAGATCATTATTTGCAACCGTGAAATTAGAAAAAAACATTCATTAGACAGCCGTGACACTTATTTATGCTCAGGCCTTTTTAATACGAGGGTCCCGGAGCCTCAACCGAAACAACAGCATGAAAGAGGAGATATGTCATCCTTTTGAATAAAAGATTACAGGAAAGGCATTGATTTTAGAAACCCACAGATCATTTATATGACCCGTGTAATAGAAAAAAACATTCATTAGACACCGGTTACACTTATTTATCCTCAGGCCTTGTTAATACGAGGGTCCCGGAGCCGCAACTGAAACAACAGCATGAAAGAGGACATATGTCAATCTTTTTGAATTATAGATTACAGGAAAGGCATTGATTTTAGAAACACTGAGATAATTACTTGCAACCGGGAAATAAAAAAAAACATTGAACAGATACCCAGTACACTTTATTATCCATAGGCCTTTTCAGCAGAGGCTCCAGGACCCTCAACAAAAACAAGAGCAGGGAGCTGGGCATAGGAGTACAATGGAGTGTGACAATAATAATCTGAAGGTGAAGATTGCATAGTTGTGGCATTTTAATTTTGTTATTGTGGGAACTTAGTACTTGCAATGACCTTGCTCTGGTGAATCCATATCGCAAATGTGTTATTTAAGGCACTGTTTGTCTATTTTTTTGAATATCAGCATTTGGTAAATGAAGCTCAACTTAAGGCTGGTGAGAAACGACCTTTCTTCTGGCTGTTTGCAAATGTTGTGGCTCTGGACAAACATGTGAATAAGGGGCCATCAGCCATATTCTGCACGCAACCCCTTTGATGATTGACGATAAACATGTGTCACCTGCAAGCAGAGCTCGTTACTTCTGTCTAAATTATCTTCCTGGTATGGACAGGCCACTGTTTCCCACAGCAAGTACGAATTTTGAAATACAAGATTGTCTTGAGTATGGTAGGAAACCAAAGTTTATTTAATTCTGTACTATCTATCACCACAAAAAATGAACTTCTTGAAGCAACAAAAATGCCAGCAATTTCATGTGCTTATGGATGACAAGGACGTCATGTACTTTGGTGCACAGAGATGGAGACGATTTTTGCCCTCCCTGTACACTACCCAGATGTCTCAAACATCACCAGAAACACAATACAGCCACTCTTGTGAAGTTCCTGGAGTGTTCCGGTAGCCATCTCTTTGCGCTCCTAAAGGAATACTTTATCAGTGTTTTTGTATACATCCGACAACAGCTTCGGAGACTGTGGTGACGCACATGTTATTTACTGTTGTTCCAGCTGTGGCAATATCAATTGGCATGAAAAAGTTAAGATTTGTGGGTTGGGAAGCCTATAGCTGTTAAGGTAGGACGTGTGTTTGAGGAGCTCCAGGTCTTACAAGTTACTTTGGAGTTAGTTTTCAACCTTAATTTAATTTTCTTTTTGGGATTCATAGTCACACTTTCTGGGGCTATCCAATAGGAGCCTGGTAAAAGCAGTAGTAGTCACCCCTTATATCAACGGGTACCGAGACCTGTTTTTTGCCTTTCCAATATTGCGCCGTACCCCAAACTAATCCTGAATGAAAAAAAAAATTGAACTAGTGACGCACATTTTATGCACGCTGTGGCAATTGCAATTTGCAATAAAAATAATCTGCTAACAACAACCACTACCTACGACCACACCTGACTCCTGAAGTCATGCTTCAGTTATTAAGTCAAGTTAAATAGATTATTTTTTTTTATGCTCAGCAGATGCTCCAGGACCCTCGACAAAACCAGCAGCAGGAAAGAGGACATATGGCATCCTTTTGAAAAAATGATTATAGGAAAGGCATTGATTTCAGAAACGCAGAGATCATTAGTTGCAAACGGTAAATAGAAAAAAAAATTGATTAGACACCCAGTACACTTATTTTTCATTAGGCTTTTTAATAAGATTAAGAGGCTCCCGGAGCCTCAACAGAAACAACAACATTAAAAAGTACATATGGCATCCTTGTGAATAATAGATTACAGGAAAGGCATTGATTTTAGAAACCCGTGGATAATTTTTTGCAACCATGAAATCTAAAAAAACATAGATTAGACACCCAGTACACTTCTTTATCCTTAGGCCTTTTAAGCATAGGCTCCAGGACCCTCAACAAAACCAGCAGCATATGGCATACTTTTGTAAATTAGATTACAGGAAAGGCATTGATTTTAGAAACACAGAGATCATTAGTTGCAACCGTGAAATCACAAAAAACTTTGATTATACACCAAGTACACTTATTTATCCTTAGGCCTTTTTAGCAGAGGCTCCAGGACCCTCCACAAAACCAGCAGCATGAAAGAGGACATATGGCATCCTTTAGAAAATTAGATTACAGGAAAGGCATTGATTTTAGAAACACAGAGATCATTAGTTGCAACCGTGAAATCTAAAAAAAAATAGATTATACACCCAGTACACTTATTTATCCTTAGGCCTTTTTAGAAGAGTGTCCCGGAGCCTCAACAGAAAGAAAAGCATGAAAGAGGACATATGGCATCCTTTTGAAAAATAGATTACAGGAAAGGCATTGATTTTAGAAAGACAGAAAAAAATTTTTACAAACGGGAAATCTAAAAAAACATTGAATAGACACCCAGTACACTTCTTTATCCTTCGGCCTTTTTAGCAGAGGCTCCAGGACACTCAACAAAACCAGCAGTAGGAAAGAGACATATGGCATCCTTTGTGAAAAAAAGATTATAGGAAAGGCATTGATTTTAGAAACCCGGGGATAATATGTTGCAACCGTGAATTTGAATCAAAAAAATGGTTGGATGGACACCCAGTACAATTCTTTCTCCCTGGGCCTTTTTATAAGAGGGTCCAGGACCCTCAAACAAAACACCAGCAGGAAAGGGGACATATGGCTTACTTTTTAACAATAGAGTAAGAGTACAGGAAAGGCATTGATTTTAGAAACCCATAGATAATTTTTTGCAAATGTAAATTTGAATAAAAAAAATTATTCGATGGACACCCAGTACACCACTTTCTCCTTAGGCCTTTTTATAAGAGGGTCCTGGACACTCAAAAAAAACACCAGCAGGAAAGAGGACATATGGCATACTTTTGAAAATTAGATTACAGGAAAGGCATTGATTTTAGAAACACAGAGATCAGTTATATGACCCGGGAAATAGAAAAAAAACATTGATTGGACACCCAGTACACTTCTTTATCCTTAGTCCTTTTTATAAGAGTGTCCCGGAGCCTCAACAGAAAGAACAGCATGAAATAGGACATATGGCATCCTTTTGAAAAATAGATCACAGGAAAGGCATTGATTTTTGAAAGACAGAAAAAATTTGTTACAACTGTGAAATCTAAAAAAACATTGAATAGACACCCAGTACACTTCTTTATCCTTAGGCCTTTTTAGCAGAGGCTCCAGGACACTCAAGAAAACCAGCAGTAGGAAAGAGGACATATGGCATCCTTTGTGAAAAAAAGATTATAGGAAAGGCATTGATTTTAGAAACCCGGGGATAATTTGTTGCAACCGTGAATTTTAATTAAAAAAAAATGATTGGATGGACACCCAGTACAATTCTTTATCCATAAGGCCTTTTTATAAGAGGGTCCAGGACCCTCAAACAAAAAACCAGCAGGAAAGAGGACATATGGCATACTTTTGAACAATAGAGTACAGGAAAGGCATAGATTTTAGAAACCCATAGAAATTTTTTTTTAAATGTAAATTTGAATAAAAAAAATGATTCGATGGACAGCCAGTACACCTCTTTCTCCTTAGGCCTTTTTATAAGAGGGTCCTGGACCCTCAAAAAAAACACCAGCAGGAAAGAGGACGTATGGCATCCTTTTGAACAATAGAGTACAGGTACAGCATTGATTTTACAAACCCAGAGATCATTTTGTTCAATTGTTAAATAGAAAAATAAAAATGAGTGGCCAACCAGTACACCTCTTTCTCCTTAGGCCTTTTTATAAGAGGGTCCTGGACACTCAAAAAAAACACCAGCAGGAAAGAGGACGTATGGCATCCTTTTGAACAATAGAGTACAGGTACGGCATTGATTTTACAAAACCAGAGATAATTTTGGTCAAATGAGAAATAGAAAATAAAAATGAGTGGACACCCAGTACACCTCTTTCACCTTAGGCCTTTTTATAAGAGTGTCCAGGACCCTCAAACAAAATACCAGCAGGAAAGAGAACATATGGCATACTTTGGAACAATAGAGTACTGGTACGGCATTGATTTGTGAAACCCTAAGATAATTGTTTGTAAAAGTGAAATAGCACCAAAAACCATGCTTGGACTCCCACTCCAGGTCGTTCTCCTTCAGCTTTTTTATAAGAGGGTCCAGCACCCTCAACAGAAACAACTGCAGGAAACACCACCACATATGCCATCCTTTTGCACAAGCGAGTACAGGTATGGCATCCATTTTAGAAACCCAAAGATAATTGAGAGGAACCAGGAACATTTTTCTAAAAACTGGATGGGGCACCCATTACTACAGGTCTATCTCCTTCAGCCTTTTTATATCATGGGCCACGACCCGCAACAGGCACAACACCATGAAACACAACATATGCCACCTTTTTGCACAATAGAGTACAGGTATGTCATAGATGGAACACGGAGATAATTTAGAGCAACCAAGAGACGGATAAAGATGCTTGGTCGGTCCTACTCTTTCAAATTTGTTGCATTTTGCGTTCAATTGAATGGTACACCGGATATGAGTGGTGTGTAAAGTTGTACAATTCATAACAGTTTAATCACTAGTGTTATGTGCATTATTTTTTTATTTGAGTTTTGTACCCACAGAGATGCAGCAGAGGCCAGAAAAATTAGGAATGTACAAATGACTGAAAAATTGGGGTATTGTTGGAGCAACTGCTGTAGCAGCGGCCAGAAAAATCGATGTTTGTAAAACATTTATAAAGTGCCCTAAAAGCTTGTGGCTTGAACACTAGTTGTTGTCGGATAAGTCAAGCAAGTCCTCCGTCTTTATAACCAAAAAAAAAAGGCCAGCCTGTGTACCAGTTGTAGCCCAAGGCAGCTCATATCATCATCAGTAGTTTTTTATTCAAATGTATCGCCCAATGTCAGTCCCTTCGGGATCCAGCCCTCATTCATTTTTATAAAAGTGAGATAGTCAAGGCTTTTTTGACCTAGGCGACTTCTCTTCTCAGTGACAAAACCTCCTGCTGCACTAAAAGTCCTTTCGTACAGGACACTTGAAGCGGGGCAGGCCAGAAGTTCCATTGCAAATTGGGATAGCTCAGGCCACAAGTCCAGCCTGCACACCCAGTAGTCAAGGGGTCCATCGCTCCTGAGAGTGTCGAGATCCGCAGTTAAAGCTAGGTAGTCTGCTACCTGTCGGTTGAGTCTTTCTCTAAGGCTGGATCCCGAAAGGCTCTGATGGTGCATGGGAGTTAAAAAGGTACGCATGTCTTCCATCAACAAGACATCAGGAAAGCGCCCGGTCCTTGCCGCCGTGGTCGTGGGAGGAGGAGGATTAATTTCATCTCTTCCCCTGTTACATTCCCGTGGTGCTGTGACATCACCCTTATACGCTGTGTAAAGCATAGTTTTTAATTTATTATGAAAATGCTCCATCCTTTCCGACTTGCGGGAATTTGGTAACATTTCAGGCACTTTATGCTTATACCGGGGGTCGAGGAGCGTGGACACCCAGTACAGGTCGTTCTCCTTCAGCTTTTTTATACGAGGGTCCCTCAACAGGCACGACAGCATGAAAGAACCCATTTGAACAAGGTTGGATGCTGAGCTAATCATGTCGCGTTCCTCCTCCTCACTGATCTCACTGATGGTATCTTCTTCCCCCCAGCCACGTACAACACCACGGGTACCAGAGAGGTGACAACAACGAGCACCCTGGGATGACTGTTGTGCTCGGTCTTCCTCCTCCTCATCCTCCCCAAAGCCACATTCCTCCTCTGACTCCTCTTCCTCACAATCCTCGTCCTGCGTTGCCGCAGGTCCAGCAAGCAATGCTGATTTGGCTGTTTGCGGGGGTGATGGACACCACAACTCTCCCGCTTCCTCTTCATGCTCATCTACTGCCTGATCCAGCACTCTTCGCAGGGCACGCTCCAGGAAGAAAACAAATGGTATGATGTCGCTGATGGTGCCTTCGGTGCGACTGACAAGGTTTGTCACCTCCTCAAAAGGACGCATGAGCCTACAGGCATTGCGCATGAGCGTCCAGTAATTTGGCAAAAATATCCCCAGCTCCCCAGAGGCTGGCCTAGCACCCCGGTCATACAAATACTCATTAACAGCTTTTTCTTGTTGGAGCAGGCGGTCAAACATTAGGAGTGTTGAATTCCACCGTGTTGGGCTGTCGCAAATCAAGCGCCTCACTGGCAGGTTGTTTCGACGCTGGATATCGGACAAGTGCGCCATGGCCGTATAGGAACACCTGAAATGGCCACACACCTTCCTGGCCTGCTTCAGGACGTCCTGTAAGCCTGGGTACTTATGGACAAATCGTTGTACAATCAGATTACACACATGTGCCATGCACGGCACATGTGTCAACTTGCCTAATTTCAATGCCGCCACCAAATTACTTCCATTGTCAGAAACAACCTTGCCAATCTCCAGTTGGTGTGGAGTCAGTCACTGATCCACCTGTGCGTTCAGGGCGGTCAGGAGTGCTGGTGCGGTGTGACTCTCCCCTTTCAGGCAAGTCAACCCCAAGACGGCGTGACACTGCCGTACCCGGGATGTAGCATAGTACCTGGGGAGCTGGGGGGGTGCCATAGATGTGGAGCAATACGCAGAAGTTGAAGAGGACTCAGCCGAGGAAGAGGTTATGGAAGAGGATGGAGTAGGAGGAGTAGAGGAGGTAGCAGCAGGCCTGCCTGCAAGTCGTGGCGGTGTCACCAACTATTCTGCAGAGCCACGCATTCCATGCTTGTCAGAAGTCAGCAGGTTTACCCAATGCGCAGTGTAGGTGATATACCTGCCCTGACCATGCTTTGCAGACCAGCTATCCGTGGTCATATGGACCCTTGCCCCAACGCTGTGTGCCAGACATGCCATAACTTCCTTTCTCACAACAGAGTACAGGTTTGGGATTGCCTTTTGTGAAAAGAAATTTCTGCCAGGTACCTTCCACTGCGGTGTCCCAATAGATAAAAATTTTTTGAAAGCATCAGACTCCACCAGCTTGTATGGTAAAAGCTGGCGGGCTAAGAGTTCAGACAAGCCAGCTGTCAGACACCGGGCAAGGGGGTGACTTTGAGAAATTGGCTTCTTACGCTCAAACATGTCCTTGACAGACACCTGACTGTGGGCAGATGACCAGGAACTGCTACGTAAGAGAGACTGAGTGGAGGATGGTTGAGAGGGGGCAAGGAGGACAGCACTGGTTGACGTGGCTGAAGATGCTGGAGCAGGAGGAGGAGGGCGGCTTTCACTTTGTGTGCTGCTTCTACTCATGTGTTCTTCCCATCGGCCTTTGTGATGGGAGACCATGTGCCTTCGCAAAGCAGTTGTACCTAGGTGGCTGTTGGACTTCCCACGACTCAGTTTCTTTTGGCACAAGTTGCAAATGGCATCGCTGTTGTCAGAGGCAGACACACACAAAAAATGCCACACTGCTGAGCTCTGCGATGATGGCATTCTGGTGGTGGCAACAGCATGCGTTGATGGGCGTCGGCGGGCTGTCTGGCTGACCCCTGGTGACGATGCATGCTGTCTGACTGTGCCACTAGCTCCTTGAGACGACCTCCCCGTGCTTCCAAATCGTCTCCTCCTCCTCTCTGTCTCCCCATCTGAACTTTCCCCCTCTTCTTCTTCTCTTCTAGCAGGCACCCACGTGACATCCACCGACACATCATCATTAACCGCTTCACTTGTATCTGAAACATCAAGAAAGTAAGCAGCAGCGGGTACAACATCATCATCATCATCACACCGTACCTCCATGTCGGTAATGCTGCCTGACTGAGACTGATCACTATTATCTACATCCTCTATCAATGATGGTTGCGCATCACTCATTTCTTCAAAATGATGTGTCAATAACTCCTGTGACAGATCAAGTGAAGCGGCTGTGGTGCTAGTGTTGGTGGTGGCGACAGGCGGCGGAGTGGCACTGGTCACTTGAGACCTGCCCAAAGCACAGCTGGACTTAGATGGTGCGTCAAGGTTAGGAGGACTAGCAGCGGAAGCTGAAGAAGATTGGGTTTCCTGTGTTAGCCATTCAACTAGGTCCTCCTCAGAAGTTTTTGCATCCCCCCTGGCACCCGGCGTCTGAACAATGTGCATATTTGTAGGGTCTAAAGGAATCACAGCACCACGACCACGACCACGGAACCTGCGGGGTGGCCTGCCTCTGCCTGTCATTTTGTTTTAAATGGACACTAACAATACTATTACACCAATTGAGTGGTGGCACTGTGAAAGTGGGCACAGTATACGCTGTGAGACTGACAACAACAAAAAAGACAGATGTTTTAAAAATCACAAATTGTTAATTTTTTGAAATATTACTAGTACTGTGGCAACAAATATGATTGTTTGGCACTATTTGGCAAATGAGCCTGTCTGGCACACACGCTGGGAGAATGGAAACTGCAATTCAATGGCACTAGGAGACTGAAGAATCACAGTCAAAACAGTTATGATTAACAAAAATTCCAATCCTGTTACAATAAATATGAGTGGTGGCACTAATTGGCTAGTTGGGACTGGCACACAGGCAGGCAGGCAGGCAGGCAGGAGGAAAATGCAATTCAAGGGCACTAGTAGACTGCAGATTGACAGTCAAAACAGTGTTGATTGACAAATTTTGCAATACTGTTAAAAGAAATATGATTGCTAGCACTAATTGGATAGTTGGGCCTGGCACACAGGCTGGCAGGCAGTAGAAAAGTGCAATTCAATGGCACAAGCAAAATGAGGCTTAAGATCAACAATCAAGATTTTTTTTATTTTAATTAGTAACTATACTGTGACAACAATTAGAATTGGTGTAAATAGTTGGCAAGACGGCCTGGCACAAAAGGATGGCAGGCAGGAGGGAGATGCAATTCAAGGACACTAGGACACTGATTAATGACAGTCAAAACAGTGATGATTGACAATTTTTGCAATACTGTTAAAAGAAATATGATTGCTGACAACAATTGGCTAGGTGGGCCTGGCTCACAGCAGGCTGCAAGGCAGGAGGAAAGTGCTATTCAATGGCACCAGCAAACTGAGGTTTCAAATCACAGCAACTATTACCAAAAATTTTAATTTTTAATTATTAGAATACCGTCACAACAAATATGATTGGTGTAAATATTTTTTAAGTAGGCCTGGCACACAGGCTTGGAAGGCTGTAGAAAAGTGCTATTCTAGGGCACGAGCAAACTGAGGATTAAGATCATCAACAATAAAGATTTTTTTAATTGTAATTAGTAACTATACTGTGACAAAAAATTAGGATTGGTGTAAATAGTTGGCAAGACGGCCTGGCACAAAAGGATGGCAGGCAGGAGGGAGATGCAATTCAAGGACACTAGGAGACTGATTACTGACAGTCTAAACAGTGATGATTGACAATTTTTGCAATACTGTTAACAGAAATATGATTGCTGACAACAATTGGCTAGGTGGGCCTGGCTCACAGCAGGCTGCAAGGCAGGAGGAAAGTGTTATTCAATGGCACCAGCAAACTGACGATTCAAATCACAGCAACTATTACCAAAAATTTTAATTTTTAATTATTAGAATACTGTCACAACAAATATGATTGGTGTAAATATTTTTTAAGTAGGCCTGGCACACAGGCTTGGAAGGCTGTAGAAAAGTGCAATTCAAAGGCACGAGCAAACTGAGGGTTAAGATCATCAACAATAAAGATTTTTTTAATTGTAATTAGTAACTATACTGTGACAAAATATTTGGATTGGTGTAAATAGTTGGCAAGACGGCCTGGCACAAAAGGATGGCAGGCAGGAGGGAGATGCAATTCAAGGACACTAGGAGACTGATTACTGACAGTCTAAACAGTGATGATTGACAATTTTTGCAATACTGTTAACAGAAATATGATTGCTGACAACAATTGGCTAGGTGGGCCTGGCTCACAGCAGGCTGCAAGGCAGGAGGAAAGTGCTATTCAATGGCACCAGCAAACTGAGGATTCAAATCACAGCAACTATTACCAAAAATTTTAATTTTTTATTATTAGAATACTGTCACAACAAATATTATTGGTGTAAATATTTTTTAAGTAGGCCTGGCACACAGGCTTGGAAGGCTGTAGAAAAGTGCAATTCAAAGGCACAAGCAAACTGAGGGTTAAGATCATCAACAATAAAGATTTTTTTAATTGTAATTAGTAACTATACTGTGACAAAAAATTTGGATTGGTGTAAATAGTTGGCAAGACGGCCTGGCACAAAAGGATGGCAGGCAGGAGGGAGATGCAATTCAAGGACACTAGGAGACTGATTACTGACAGTCTAAACAGTGATGATTGACAATTTTTGCAATACTGTTAACAGAAATATGATTGCTGACAACAATTGGCTAGGTGGGGGCCTGGCTCACAGCAGGCTGCAAGGCAGGAGGAAAGTGCTATTTAATGGCACCAGCAAACTGAGGATTCAAATCACAGCAACTATTACCAAAAATTTTAATTTTTAATTATTAGAATACTGTCACAACAAATATGATTGGTGTAAATATTTTTTAAGTAGGCCTGGCACACAGGCTTGGAAGGCTGTAGAAAAGTGAAATTCAAAAGCACGAGCAAACTGAGGATTAAGATCATCAACAATAAAGATTTTTTTAATTTTAATTAGTAACTATACTGTGACAAAAAATTTGGATTGGTGTAAATAGTTGGCAAGACGGCCTGGCACAAAAGGATGGCAGGCAGGAGGGAGATGCAATTCAAGGAAACTAGGAGACTGATTACTGACAGTCTAAACAGTGATGATTGACAATTTTTGCAATACTGTTAACAGAAATATGATTGCTGACAACAATTGGCTAGGTGGGCCTGGCTCACAGCAGGCTGCAAGGCAGGAGGAAAGTGCTATTCAATGGCACCAGCAAACTGAGGATTCAAATCACAGCAACTATTACCAAAAATTTTAATTTTTAATTATTAGAATACTGTCACAACAAATATGATTGGTGTAAATATTTTTTAAGTAGGCCTGGCACACAGGCTTGGAAGGCTGTAGAAAAGTGCAATTCAAAGGCACGAGCAAACTGAGGGTTAAGATCATCAACAATAAAGATTTTTTTAATTTTAATTAGTAACTATACTGTGACAAAAAATTTGGATTGGTGTAAATAGTTGGCAAGACGGCCTGGCACAAAAGGATGGCAGGCAGGAGGGAGATGCAATTCAAGGAAACTAGGAGACTGATTACTGACAGTCTAAACAGTGATGATTGACAATTTTTGAAATACTGTTAACAGAAATATGATTGCTGACATCAATTGGCTAGGTGGGCCTGGATCACAGCAGGCTGCAAGGCAGGAGGAAAGTGCTATTCAATGGCACCAGCAAACTGAGGATTCAAATCCCAGCAACTATTACCAAAAATTTTAATTTTTAATTATTAGAATACTGTCACAACAAATATGATTGGTGTAAATATTTTTTAAGTAGGCCTGGCACACAGGCTTGGAAGGCTGTAGAAAAGTGCAATTCAAAGGCACGAGCAAACTGAGGGTTAAGATCATCAACAATAAAGATTTTTTTAATCTTAATTAGTAACTATACTGTGACAAAAAATTAGGATTGGTGTAAATAGTTGGCAAGACGGCCTGGCACAAAAGGATGGCAGGCAGGAGGGAGATGCAATTCAAGGACACTAGGAGACTGATTACTGACAGTCTAAACAGTGATGATTGACAATTTTTGCAATACTGTTAACAGAAATATGATTGCTGACAACAATTGGCTAGGTGGGCCTGGCTCACAGCAGGCTGCAAGGCAGGAGGAAAGTGCTATTCAATGGCACCAGCAAACTGAGGATTCAAATCACAGCAACTATTACCAAAAATTTAAATTTTTAATTATTAGAATACTGTCACAACAAATATGATTGGTGTAAATATTTTTTAAGTAGGCCTGGCACACAGGCTTGGAAGGCTGTAGAAAAGTGCAATTCAAAGGCACGAGCAAACTGAGGGTTAAGATCAACACTAAAAAAAATTTTTATTTAAATTAATAACTATACTGTCTGACTGTGACAACAATTATGATTGGTGTAAATAGTTGGCTAGACGGCCTGGCACAAAAGGCTGGCATTGGCAGGCAGGAGGTAAATGAAATTCAGTGGCCCTAGGAGACTGAATATTTGCAGTCCAAAAAATTATGTTGTTTTTTTTTTATTACTGTTACAAGAATTGTGATTGGTGCCACTAATTGGCTACTTGGGCCTGGCAGACAGGCTGGCAGATATGAGTCGTGGATGGTAGGTAGGGCAGCAATTTAACACAGTATGCTGTGTAAGTGAAAAAAACACAGGACTGATAGAAAATTAAGTTACATTACACTAGCAAAATATTTTAAAATTTTAGATTTTAATATTAAAATTATGTTAAGAAGTGCAATGCACATATGACTCTATGAGTGGTCGCACTGGCTGGCTGCTACGTAGGGCAGCAATTATAACAACAGTATGCTGTGTAAGTCAGATAGACAGTTAGACACAGGCCTGATAGAAAATACAATTAGATTACACTAGCATAATGATTTAAAGACTTTTTTTTGGAAATTTTAAGAAAAAGGTTAAGCACATACATATGAGTCGTGGCTGATAGCCTTGGAAGGGCAGCTATTAAAAACAGTAGGCTCTGTATGTCGGATACACACACGCCTGATAGAAAATACTATTAGATTACACTAGAAAAATGATTGAAATTATTTTTTTTGGGGGGGAATTAAAAAAAGGTTAAACACATATGAGTCGTGGCTCATAGACTAGGGAGGGCAGCAAGTAAACACAGTAGGCTCTCTATGTCAGCAAAACACACAGGCCGGATAGAAAATTATATTAGATTACACTAGCAAACAAATTTAAACTTTTTTTTTTTTATATTAAAATTAAGGTGAAAGAAAAATAGATATGAGTGCTGGGTGGCTGCCTGGCACAGACCAATTAACCAAAAGACTGAAAAAAAAAGAGGTATATTAATGCTGAGTGAGCCTGACAGACACAGGCATGATAGTAAATGTAATTAGATTACACTAGAAAAATATTTTTTTGTGTTTTTTTTTAAAATTACAATTAATGTTATAAACGGATATTAACACTGCTGGCTGCTGGCTGGCACAGAGCAATGAACCAGAGTATATGCTGTGTGACACTGGCCTGATAGAAAATGAAAAAAAATTACACTAGAAAAATAATTATATTTTTGGGTTAGTTAAATTTAAACTAATGTTGTTAGGGAGATATCAGTGGTGGCAGTAGTCACAGCATATGCTGTGAGCCTTAAACACACAGCTGAAAGCCAGGCAAATGCTAATAAAAAAAGAAAAAAAAAAAAAAAACGGCACGAAATATAGCCCTAAAAAGGGCTTTTTGGGGTGCTGTGCTTGCAGTAGAGATGAGTGGAGTCCTTCTGGACTGTAAATACACTAGCCTAGCTATGTTTTTCCTATTAATGTCAGGAGCAAAAACACAACACGTCCTCTCATTAAAAAAGCAAGGTCGTTATGAGTCTAAAATGGCGGATTCCGAGTAGCTGGGAGTGTCTGTGAGGGAGTGTCTGATGTTGATTGGCTCTAATGTGTCAGGCGGCTGTGACATAAAGGGTCAAAGTTTCCACAATGATGACACATAGGGGCGGATCGAACATCGCCATGTGTTCACCCACAAACGCGAACAACCTATGTTCGCTGTGAACCGTTCGCGGGCGAACAGTTCGGGACATCACTAATTATAATCTCAATATTTTACAGTCCCTGTAGCTTTAAAATAATTACTGCTTGAGAAAAGCAAACAAAAATATGATATAGTTTGTATATGAAAGGATTTATATCTCACAAAACTGAAATTTTTCCTTCTGGGGCTGAAAGACTAGGCCTAGTTTCCATTAAGGTGGTAAAGTTTGGAAACTGGTGGTAACATAAAACTTCTCCATAGACTTTATTGGAGATAAATCTTTTAAACAGTTTCCAAACTTTACCACCTCAATGGAAACTAGGCCTATGGGAGCAATATACATGTGTATATAAGTGTTCCAGCAGAGCAGTCTTGGCAGTTAAAGGGACGTTACTCAATGTAAATCTCCTTTTTTACCTGATGCAACTGTGGGGAAGAAAAAATTATATATTTCTATTTTTTTTTATTTCATTAAAACTAAGATCAATTCAGCAGAATGACTAATCTGTTAGCATTTATCCTTTAGTTCCTCTTCCTACTCATCTGCATGGTAAAAAAACACTTTCCTGTTATTTCATTAGATTTTAAAATAATCCTGGTACATTTCTATGTGACAAAGTGTGAGATTTTGTCATGTACTTTATTGGACTGAGGGGGGAAGAAAGTGACTGTACTTGCATAATATAGATGTGCACAATTTCAATGCTTAAAGTCCATCAAGAATGACGTAGTTACTGGAGGAAAAAACATTCATTTTCCTAGAGATCTTCATGAGTTATTTTCTCTCATGCTTTTTCCATTACTCAGAAGTGATGCAGCATACGGCAAAACCTTTTACATTTAAAGGGACATGAAACACAAAAAAACTCTTTCATGATTCAGATAGAGAATACAATTTTAAACAACTTTCTAATTTACTACTATTATCTAATTTGTTTCATTCTCTTTGTATCATTTGTTAAAGGAACAGCAATGTACTAATGGTTTCTAACTGAACACATGGATGAGCCAATCACAATCAATATATATATGCAGCCACCAATCAACAGTTAGAACCTAGGTTCTCTGCTGCCCCTGACCTTGCCTAGATAAACCTTTCAGCAAAGGATAGCAAGAGAAGGAAGCAAATTAAATAATAGAAGTAAATTGGAAAGTTGTTTAAAAGTGTATTCTCTATCTGAATCATGAAATATTTTTTTTTGTTTCATGTCCCTTTAAGCAGTTTTCAGATTTAAATGGACAGTCTACTTGCAAATGTTTGTTTAAAAAAATAGATAATCCCTTTATTACCCATTCCCCAGTTTTGCATAGCCAACACATATTAATATACTTTTTACCTCTGTGATTACCTTAAATCTAAGCCTCTGCAGACTTCCCCCTTACCTCAGTTCTTTTGACAGACTTGCATATTAGCCAGTCAGTGCTGACTACAAATATAACTCCAATGGAGTAAGCACAATGTTATCTATATGGCACACATGAACTAGTGCTGTCTAGCTGTGAAAAAAATGTCAAAATGCACTGAGATAAGAGGCGGCCTTTAACGGTTAGAAATTAGCATATGAGCCTACCTAGGTTTAGCTTTCAACAAAGAATACCAAAAGAACAAAGCAAATTTGATAATAAAAGTCAATTGGAAAGTTATTTAAAATTGCATGCCCTATCTTAATCCTGAGAGTTTAATTTTGACTTGACTGTCCTTTTAAATTAAGTGAGTATTCTAACGTTGTTTGCATGAATAAAACTTTTATGTGAAACTAAAATGATGAGTTTAATGTCTTATTTTGACAGCCTTAATTTGCAAAAACTATTAAATGAACTCAGGAAGTAATAATCTAAAGACAAACCCCTAAATCAATGTCAAGCTAAAAAAGTCCTATGGAATTTATAGACGCATCCCATCCGTAGGAAATAAAAACGCAAAATATCTTTACGGAGTAACGTCTTTTGTTTTAAGTAGTAAAGAAAAAAAAGGAGTCAGGAAGTAGGTCTGTGTGCAAAGGAGACAAATAATATAAAACTGTAATTTCCCTTTTAAACAGTGTGCATTGTAATCTTGAGTATTCAGAGAATAAAAGGAGGAAAGGGACAGGTCGAGTCAGTCGACTCCTTTCTCCAATGCACATCCCGAGATAGACGCTGAATGATCCTTCAATTAACAAAAAGTTTATTGTCCCTAGAATTGTTCTGTGATGCCAGCAATAGCATTCATAGACAATAGGATTGCTGAGGGTGCCATCAGAATCACAAATTCTCTTATAATACATGTGACACAATATATATATAAATATAGGGACACTGAACCCATTTTTTTTCTTTTATGGTTCAGATAGAGCATGACATTTTAATCAACTTTCTAATTTACTCCTATTATCAATTTTTCTTCGTTCTCTTGCTATCTTTATTTTAAAAGTAGGAATGTAAATCTTGGAAGCTAGCCCATTTTAGGTTCAGCACCATGGATAGCGCTTGCTTTTTGGAGGCTTACATTTACCCACCAATAAGCGAGCATAACCTAGGTTCTCAACCAAAAATGGTCCGGCTCCAATACATCACATTCCTGATTTTTAAATAAAGATAGGAAGAGAACAAAGCGAAATTGATAATATGAGTAAATTAGAAAGTTGCTTAAAATTGCATGCTCTTTCTGAATCGTGAAAGAAAAAAAAAATTGGGTTTAGTGTCCCTTTAAATCATTTTTATTCCTGTGCTTTTTGTAGATGATCTGTGTGTCTGAATTTATTGTGGTCCGATTATTATTATTATTTATTTATTATATATAAATAAATATTTTATTTATATGAGTACCAACATGTTGCGCAACTCCGGAAAATAGGTGTATTATGCCATATTACAATTTAAAAAAAAAGGCAACTATGAAAAATGATAAAGGGGTTGTGGGCCCTACCCATAAGCCACCACCTGATGTAGGTCACCATGTACAAGGTGTTATACAGAAGCAAGCTATTATGCAGTACAACCGAAGCTGAGAGAGAGAAAGGTTAATAAAGGTTGTGATTATCACCTGAATAGTGGTGTTTTTTACACTTGTGGCGCTGAAACCTTGTGAAGCAAGGCTGAACATTCCATAAAATAGTCTCAGTTCTAGAAAATTCCAAAATGATTTGATATAAAATCAGCTTTTATTATGCACAGTATCATATTATTGTGTGTGTATGTGTACATGTATATATATAGTTTTAGAAGATAGAGCTGCAGCGCTCCAATTATATATATATATAAACAGCATATTTTATAAATATTATTCAAAGTATAGAACACATCATTTTCTTTTTCTTTCTCTTTACATATTTTGTACACAGTTTCTGCAAAGTTTAGGAACTGGGAAGCCAGTACAATTAATTAATAATGCCCCACTCATTGCAAAGCAGTGTAACAATTAATAAAGACATGTAAAGAATTAAAGGGACAGTACACTGTAAAATTGTTTTTCCATTAATGTATTTTAAATGACTTGTTATACCAACTTCAGAGTATAAAATATTTGAGAAATTCAATTTTCATGCTTATTTGTGTATATAAAGTAGCTGATTTTGTGCTTTGAAACCACAGCCTATTACAATGGGTTGAATTATGTTCTAAGTTTGTGTAAACAGACTTGCTTCCTTATCTTTTATTTGTCTAGAACACCAAAGCTCAATACATAGAGAGAACAATGGAAAATCATCATTTTATTACTTAACTATCCTGCATCCCACTGAGAGTGTAATCTCTTCTGCTGGCTGTGTATACTTAGGCTATTCAATAGCCTATACTTCAGTATTAATTTGTTCAGTGTAGGTGGCGATACCACAGGCTAAATCAGCTATTTCAAATGCTGAAATAGGAGTAAAGGAGCTACTTGTAACCAATTTAATACACTCTAGCAGGTTAAAAGGATCATTGGGAATAATTTAAAGGGGAGAAATTTTTTGGGTGAACTGTCTCTTTAAGGCTATTTGCACTGGGCAGCTAAAGGCCTGTGCTTTTGATAAGCATTTCATTGCATCACAATGCACTCAGCAGATCCCAGCGCCTTGCAGAGCCCAATTTGCATGTTACATGTCTGCAGGTCTGATTGCCGTCACAAAGGCTCTCGCTAAAAGCTACTGCCAGATAATAGATGAGTCATCCTGGAAGGCAGCCAGAATCTCACACAAATCTAAACGTTAAAAAAAAACAATGATCCCTTCTGCTATGAAAACACAAAGACCACACCTTTCGTTTAACCCTTTAGGTAGAAGAGAGGATGGAAAGAAGAGAAACTAACAAGAAAGAGACAGATAATGACTGAAAAATAGTATTATGTGATGATAAAAATATATATAATTTATTATTAATGCACTGCTTTAGTATCATTCTAAAGTTATAGCATTTAGAAGAGATGTTATTGACATTTCTCAATTTTCCAGTATGTATTATTAATTTAATTTAAATCATAGGTAACGGATATCAACACAATTTATATTTTAGAAATACCCTAGTAAGAATAAAAACCCTTATTCTCGTATGTCTTCTAAATATGCAAATCTGACATCAATGAAAAAAAAAACATTAAACTGTTTGCCTGACATAATGTTAACATTTCTAAATAAATTATGTATTTTTATTTGCGATTTTATGTTTAGCAAAGTAACGTACAAACGAATTACGATAAAAATATGTCCAATAAAGTCAAGAATGTTTATTTTGTAATTCATTTTGAAAACAGTGAAGGCTATTATGTTCCTGATTATAATGAACAAAATGGTGCCCTTAGACATCAGTGCTACTATTTTTTGCATAATAGATTTTAAAGCTCTGTATCATAATGCTTAGTAATAGTTGTTAGTAATAAAAACAAATCATAAGTAGAGCTGAACAAAATGCTGATTCTCAAGGCCTGATGAAATACACTATTAATATTTAATAAGTATAAAATCAATTCAGATTGAAGTGCTGCAAATTGATAAACATCACTTCATGCCATTATGATATTATTTCCATTATTAAAAAGAGCCACATACAACAAAGGGTTAAATTATGTTACTTTATTTATGATAATGGTTTGCCAATGGTTTTCCTCAGAAAGAACTACAGCTATTTAACTAGGGGATGAGAGTGAAGGAAAAATACAAAATCATATATAGTTAAAGGTATAGTAAAGTGAAAATTCCCACTAAAACTATTGGGCTGGTAATTATTTTTGATGGCAGTGTACATTGTAACAATAGCATATGTTCACATTTTCAAAGTGAACATTTTATAAGTGAGCCATTAGCAATAGAATTATACAAGAACTGCTCTCACTACTCAGCACAATGCTGCTTATTAAGACAACATGCTGCCTATTGACATCTGCTGAAGAATTGCACACTACATCAAGCTAACCCTATTCTCTCTCCTCTGCTTTCAGGTACGTGAATAGAGACCCTGTCAATCTGCAACTATTCACTGCTCTCTGGTGTTTTTTACTCTCCTGTAACTCTCTTTTTGTACGTGAATAGATTCCCTGTCAATCTGCAAACTATTCACTGCTCTCTGGTGTTTTTTACTCTGCTGTAACTCTCTTCTGGTACGTGAATAGAGACCCTGTCAATCTGCAAACTATTCACTGCTCTCTGGTGTTTTTTACTCTGCTGTAACTCTCTTCTGGTACGTGAATAGAGACCCTGTCAATCTGCAAACTATTCACTGCTCTCTGGTGTTTTTTACTCTGCTGTAACTCTCTTCTGGTACGTGAATAGAGACCCTGTCAATCTGCAACTATTCACTGCTCTCTGGTGTTTTTTACTCTCCTGTAACTCTCTTTTTGTACGTGAATAGATTCCCTGTCAATCTGCAAACTATTCACTGCTCTCTGGTGTTTTTTACTCTCCTGTAACTCTCTTCTGGTACGTGAATAGAGACCCTGTCAATCTGCAAACTATTCACTGCTCTCTGGTGTTTTTTACTCTCCTTTAACTCTCTTCTGGTACGTGAATAGAGACCCTGTCAATCTGCAAACTATTCACTGCTCTCTGGTGGTTTTTACTCTCCTGTAACTCTCTTCTGGTACGTGAATAGAGACCCTGTCAATCTGCAACTATTCACTGCTCTCTGGTGGTTTTTACTCTCCTGTAACTCTCTTCTGGTACGTGAATAGAGACCCTGTCAATCTGCAACTATTCACTGCACTCTGGTGTTTTTTACTCTCCTGTAACTCTCTTCTGGTACGTGAATAGAGACCCTGTCAATCTGCAACTATTCACTGCTCTCTGGTGTTTTTTACTCTCCTGTAACTCTCTTTTTGTACGTGAATAGATTCCCTGTCAATCTGCAAACTATTCACTGCTCTCTGGTGTTTTTTACTCTCCTGTAACTCTCTTCTGGTACGTGAATAGAGACCCTGTCAATCTGCAAACTATTCACTGCTCTCTGGTGGTTTTTACTCTCCTGTAACTCTCTTCTGGTACGTGAATAGAGACCCTGTCAATCTGCAAACTATTCACTGCTCTCTGGTGTTTTTTACTCTCCTGTAACTCTCTTCTGGTACGTGAATAGAGACCCTGTCAATCTGCAAACTATTCACTGCTCTCTGGTGTTTTTTACTTGCCTGTAACTCTCTTCTGGTACGTGAATAGAGACCCTGTCAATCTGCAAACTATTCACTGCTCTCTGGTGTTTTTTACTCTCCTGTAACTCTCTTCTGGTACGTGAATAGAGACCCTGTCAATCTGCAAACTATTCACTGCTCTCTGGTGTTTTTTACTCTCCTGTAACTCTCTTCTGGTACTTGAAGATTTACATAGAGCAAATGATTTTAGTTTGTTAATTTAGTCCTACATCTGTTGTACTGTTATCCAATGTCTTATTTCTAATGTTCATTTAATTGCCATGTGATGTTCAATCCTTATCAATACTTGCTATTATTCTAAAATGCATAGCTGTCTTATTCCATAGTTTTAACCTCCCCCAAATTTTATTGTCTGTTTACTTAAAGAGACACTGAACCCCAATTTTTTCTTTCACAATTAAGATAGAGCATGACATTTTAAGCAACTTTCTAATTTACTCCTATTATCAAATTTACATCATTCTTTTGGTATCTTTATTTGAAATGCAAGAATCTAAGTTTAGATGCCTGCCCATTTTTGGTGAACAACCTGGGTTGTCCTTGCTGATTGGTGGATACATTCATCCACCAATAAAAAAGTGCTATTCATAGTTCTGAACCCCAAAAAAAGCTTAGATTCCTTCTTTTTCAAATAAAGATAGCAAGATAATGAAGAAAACATTATAATAGGAGTGAATTAGAAAGTTGCATGCTCTATCTGAATCACGAAAGAAAAAAAATTGGGTTCAGTGTCCCTTTAACATCTCACCCTGACCAGACCAGAATCTAACTTTCCAATTGGCCTTTCCAATTGTCTTTGATTAGCAATCAACTAAATTTAGTGGACTCAGCTGACTGCCCTCCCTGGATATATTTCACACTAGTTTGGGATGTGCATTACACAGGTGTGCATTGCCTGGACAGTGTACATTGTAACAATAGCATATGTTCACATTTTCAAAGTGAACATTTTATAAGTGAACCATTAGCAATAGAATTATACAAGAACTGAACAAGGATGGGGCAAGAAAAAGGCAGGTACTTTTGTAATATTATGTTTATATACCTTATTGTTTTCTTATGCAAATGCTACTGTAATACTGTGTCTTATGTGTTTAACTGGTTCCCTCTTTTGTAAAAATGTCTAACATCTTTATATTCATTTTTGCTGCCTTTTGTCTCTATAACAAACTATATTTTTCAATTACTCCTTCTCCCTCTCCATCTGCACCTTTCAACAAATACATCATATCTCTTCTCTCATATTTTCCTCATTTGAAACCCACATGATTCGCTTATTCTCTCCTCACTCTATACGTGTTGCAGTCATATACCGACCCCTGGCTCCTCAACTCAATTTCTAGATCACTTGGCCGCCTGGCTGCCTTATATCCTTTCCTCAGACACCCCTTCCCTCATTCTTGGTGACTTCAACATCCCTCTTGACAATCCCACTACCTCCTCTGCAAAACAACTTCTGCAACTCACTTCCTCTTTCGGTTTGTCACAATGGACTGATTCTCCCACTCACAAAGATGGTCACTCCCTTGAGCTGATCTTTAGCTATCGATGACCTCTCTCAAACTTCACAAACTCACCCTTTCCTCTTTCTGATCACCATCTCCTTACTTGCAACATATCATCCCTCCCTACAGCTTTCCCTCCTTCTACTCCTCACACCAAACTTCACAGAAGCATTATGTCATTAGATCAACAACAGCTTTCTAATTCCCTCAAACCTCTCCTCTCATCCTTCTCCTCCTTTTCCTGCCCTGACAAATTTATCTGCCACTATAACTCCACCATTACATCCGTCCTTGACAATCTCGCCCCTCTTACCATAGCTCGGAAATCAAACACTCATCCTCAGCCCTGGCATACTCCTCTGACACGATACCTATGCAGATGTTCCCGTACTGCTGAGCGGCACTGGAGAAAATCTAGGAATTCAGCTGATTTTCAACGTTACAAATTTATCTTGAACTCCTACTATTCTGCCCTTAATTTCCATAAGCAACATTACTTCTCTACTCTTATCTCTAATCTTTCTTCAAACCCAAAACGTTTGTTCTCCACTTTCAATACCCTTCTCTGCCCTCCCCCACCTCCTATTATAACTTCTCTGTCAGCTCAAGACTTTGCCAGCCACTTTAATAGCAAAATCGACTCCATCAGAAATGAAATCAGCTCTCAACATAATTCCTTTCTCTCACCCCCTCAAATGCTCTCAATCAACCACAACCCACATAACCTTAAACTTAGCTCACTCTCCCCTGTCACTGAGGAAGAAGCTTTGGCACTTATACTGCGCTCTCACCTCACTACCTGTCCCCTTGACCCTATCCCCTCACAGCTACTCCCCTCCCTCTCTGCTACCCTCACCCCTATACTCACACACACTTTCAACCTCTCCCTCAAAACCAGTATATTTCCCTCATCGCTGAAACATGCACTGGTCACACCTATCCTCAAAAAACCTTCCCTTGATCCTACCTCCCCATCAAACTACTGCCCTATTTCCCTACTACCTCCTGCATCAAAGCTTCTTGAAAAACTAGTTTATGCACGCCTATCCCATTTCCTTACAATAAACTCCCTCCTTGACCCACTGATCTGACCCACTGACCCCTTGATCTGTCCACAGCCTTTGACACTGTTGACCACCCTCTCTTGCTCCAAACCCTCCAATCCTTCGGCATCTGTGGCACAGCCCTCTCGTGGCTCTCTTCCAACCTGTCAAACCGTACCTTTAGTGTAGCCTTCTTTGGGGCCTCCTCTGCCTGTCACTACTTTCTGTTGGAGTACCGCAAGGCTTTGTCCTTGGTTCCCTTCTCTTCTCAATCTAGACGTCATCACTAGGTTCCCTAATAAAGTCCCACGGTTTACAATATCATTTGTATGCCGACGACACCCAAATCTACTTCTCTGCACCAAACCTATCTCCTTCCTTGCTAACCCGTGTCACTAACTGTCTTTCTCACATCTCTAACTGGATGTCCTCTCACTACCTCAAGCTAAATCTCTCCAAAACTGAGCTCCTTATTTTCCCCCCTTCCTCAAAACTCTCCACCCCCAATCTCTCTATAACTGTTGACAACACCATCATTACCCCTACCACGCACGCCCGATGTCTCGGGGTCACATTTGACTCAGATCCTTCTTTCACTCCTCATATTCAGTCCTTGGCTAAAGCCTGCCGCTTCCACCTTAAAAACATCTCTAAAATTAGACACTTCCAAGATACACAAGATACAACTAAGATTTGAATCCACTCTCTCATTCTTTCCCGCCTTGATTACTACAACTCTGTCCTCTCTGGTCTCCCCACCTGCCGCCCAGCTCCTTTACAATCCATAATGAATGCCTCTGCCAGACTCATCTTCCTTACACATCGCTCTTCATCTGCTGCACCTCTCTGTCAATACCTTCACTGGCTTCCTCTTGCCTCTAGGATCAAACACAAAATTCTCATTCTGACTTACAAAGCCCTCAACTGCACTGCTCCCCCCTATATCTCAGACCTTGTCTCCAGATACTCTCCCTCCCGTCCCCTTCGCTCTTCTCATGACTTCCTACTCTCCTCCTCTCTTGTCACCTCATCACACTCCCGTTTACAGGACTTCTCCAGACTGGCTCCCATCTTGTGGAACTCTCTGCTTCAAGTGCTCCCTAAAGACTCTATTGTTCAGAGATGCATACAACCTACACTAACCTTTCCTAATACCAGTTCCTCTCCTCCGTTGCTATCCCCTGAACCCCCTTAGCATGTAAGCCTAAGAGTCCAGCTGTTTGCAGATCACCTTCTTAAGAGCTGACTACAACAGTGCAACTCTTGACAGGGCCCTCTACCCATTTGATCCCTATAATTGTTTTGTTGTACTCCCCCTTTGTTTATAGTGCTGCGGAATCTGTTGGTGCTATACAAATAACTGATAATAAATAAATAATAATAATAAATAATAAATGGCCAATAGTATTTAAAATAACTGTTGGAAACTGTTTACATACGATACCAATACTATCTTGCATCATCCACATTGCATGAACTGAGGATATCTTTTGGCTCCTGTAAGTCAATGCTAGCTGTAAAAGGGACAGCCTTTACCTTAGTCATCTTAAAGTCTTACCTTAGATTACGCTGCAAATAGCCACCTGCACCCCTTTCTGTATCATGCAGCAGGAACGGTAAAAAAAGTTATTTTAACCTTTAAACAACCAGTCGTTAAGCTCTTAAGGACCAGTGCAGTACCTTGTACGACTCTGTGTCCCTCTTTGCTCGGGTAGCAGTGGTGCCGATCGTTGGTGGTGTGAAGGTGGGTGGGGAACCCATCGCTGGAGGGGGTAAATGGGTGGGTCCGCTACACTTCAGAAAAAAATAAATGCTGAGAGCGGGAGGTGTAAGAAGGGAGGGGCATAGAGGGTCATGGAGGGGAAGGTGGGATAAATAGGGGGAGCAGCTTCACTACAGAAAAAAATTTGTTTTTTTATTATTAAATAAAAATAAAAAATGATAGAAAACTAGAAAGCTGTTTGCCAGTACCTAAGATAGTGGAAACTAGTTAGAGGGGGGTAGGGTTAGAGAGCTTTTTGGGAGGGATCATGGAGGTGAGAAGATAGGGGGGGTAATCATACAGTAAAGAAGAAAATAATAATAATAATAAAAAATAATAGTAATAAAAAAAAAAGACTAAAACAGCACACTGGCAGACTTTTTGCCAGTACCTAAGATGGGGGTGACTAGTGGGGGGGGTGAGGGAGGGAAGAGAGCTGTTTTAAAGGGATCAGGGGTGGGAAGTGTCAGGTGGGAGGGTAATCTCTACCTGAAAGCTAAAATGAACCTTACAAGCTACCTGATTAACCCATTAACTGCTGGGAATAATAAAAGTCTGATGCGCAGCTACAATTAGCAGCCTTCTAATTACCTAAAAACAATGGCAAAGCCATATATATATCTGCTATTTCTGAACAAAGGGAATCCCAGAGAAACTTTTACAACCATTTGTGCCATGATTGCACAAGCAGTATTTAAATAATTTCAGTGAGAAACCTAAAGTTAGTAAAAAAATTAACATTTTTTTTTCCATTGCATTTGGTGGTAAAATAGTGGCATGGAATATACCAAAATGGGCCTAGATCAATACTAAAATATATATATATATATATATATATATATATATATATATATATATATATATATATATATAGTTTTGATAGGTGAATAAAAAAACAAGGCTCTGTTACTTTTTAAATGGAGTGATGGCAAAAATGCTAAAAATGCTCTGGACTTTTGAGGTAGTTTTAGTCTGAAATGCCCGGTCCTTAAAGGTATAGTAAACATAATTCTTTCATGATTCAGATAGAGCATGCAATTTTAAGCAGCTTTATAATTTACTCCTATTATCAATTTTTGTTCTTTAATTGAAAAAGCAGGAACGTAAGTTTACAAGCCAGTCCATTTAGCCAGCAGCATTTAGCCACCAATCTGCAAGCGCTACCCAGGTGTTAAATCAAAAATGGGCCGGCTCCTATGTTTTACATTCCTGCTTTTCAAATAAAGATAGTAAGAGAACGAAGGAGTAAATAAGAAAGATGCTTAAAATAGCATGCTCTATCTGAATCATTAAAAAAATAATAATTGTGGTTTAGTATCCTTTTAAGGGGTTAAAATGAATATTGTTTCTGGTCACTTTAAAATAGCTGCCAAGCTCCACCCACTGACAACATCACAAATCTGGGCTGAATGTGGAGTCCAATCACAAAAGGCTTACTAGTTGGATTTAACAGACTGTCAATGCTATTCAGCAGAGCGCCTAGATGCAGCCAAGATCATGATGTCATCAGAAGGGCGGAGCTTGGCAGTCATTTCAAAGTGGCCAGAAACAATATTAATTTTAAAATAACTTTTTTATTATTATTGCTGCATGATATAGAAAGGGGTGCAGGAGGTTATTTGCATCTAAGGTAAGTATTTAAGATGACTAAGGTATAGACTGTCCCTATAAAACGTTCATTTTTGTTCACACAGAAGCTATAAATAAATGTAGGCTAATCGTAAAAACTTTTTTTTAAATGTGGTAGACACAAATATATGCAGATCTGTTATGTGTAATTTATAAAAGGTATCTAACCTGTCATGAGATGCAGGACATATGCAGGACACAGCAATGATGGTACAACTCTATTTTATTGCAGAGCATAGCAATACACATCTAGTCAGGTTGATTGTACTAAACTATCTGCGACACAGACACCGGACCTAAAACCCCGCCCCCAAACAAGTGACATCACATCCTGCTCTCATCACATCTTCCCCTTTTTCAAAGGTGAAGCATACATTTGCATATAACAAATAACAAGGTATTCAAACAGAGTATACAACAACATTTTTTTTTTTAGAACATTATATGAACAAATAGGTTAGAAAACATAAACAAATAAATTACATCCTGACTTGGACATCGGGGTAGACTACCCTAGTCCACAGTGACCATGGGATTATTCTGCCCATACTTCCGGTCACTGTTCTAGCTAAAGTCAGTCCCTATATCGGGCCGGAAGTTTCACCACTCTTCCGCTTGATGTAACTTTGCATGAACTGTCCTCTGATACAGAAGGTGGTGAATTAGAGTCTGCTGGAGGCAAAGACATATCCCCGCTGTGATCTTGCTGAGGGGAAGGCATCTCTCTTAGAACAGGGGATCCCACCGGCGGTGGTACTGAGGCATCCAGTTCCAGACTCTCAGGTACAGGCTGAAGATGTCTTCGGTTACGGCGTGTAACCGTCCCTCCCTCAGTAAGGACTGTATAAGACCTTGGTTCTGGAGAGCGGCCAACTACCGTAGCAGGCGTCTTTCATTTCTTCTCATCGTCCAGTTTAATTCTGACACTTTGGCCCGCTTTCAGTTCCTGTAAGGGCCTGACAGAATGTCTCCTGTCGTAGAAGAAACGATAACCCTTTTTGGCCTCTTCATCCCTCCTAAGGACTTCGTCCCGAGGAACAGGGCCAGGCGGCTTGAAGACACCCACTGAGGGTAAAGTGGTGCGAATCTGGTGTCCTAGCATCAGCTGTGCCGGGCTAAACCCGGTGGCTTGAATAGGCGTCGCCCTGTATGACAAGAGGGCTAGGTACGGCTCAGATTGCTTTAGAATGAATTTTGTTGTTTGAACTGCCCTTTCAGCCATTCCGTTGGCCTGCGGATAATGTGGACTTGACATGGAATGTACAAAATCATACTCCCTGCTGAAAGCACTGAACTCTGTAGAAGCGAACTGCATACCATTATCACTCACTAGCTCCATTGGAATGCCCCAGCGGGCGAACAAGCTCTTCAGGCGAATGATAACGGCCTGACTTGTGATATCATTCAGAGGTGCAATCTCCAAATACCTGGAATAGTAGTCTATCACAACAAGGAACTTTTTCCTGTGCAGTTCGCTCAAATCAGCAGCTATTTTCTGCCACAGCCCCGCAGGCAGCGGAGTAGACATCAAGGGCTCCCTTCTCTGAGTAGGCCGGCGTTCCCGGCAAAAGGCACATTTAGACACGTGATTTGCAATGTCAGAGCTGATCCCAGGCCACCACACAGCTGTAGCTGCCCTTTCCCTGCACTTTGTAATGCCTAAGTGGCCATCGTGAATCCTGTTTAACATCTCCTTCCTCATGCTGACAGGAATTACAATGCGGTCTTGGAACAGCACCAACCCCTCCAGCTCCGTGAGCTGCGACCTCTCTGGCTGGTAAGCATTTAAAGACATCCAGGCTGCCCGGCTCTCGGGCCAGCCTTCTTTTATGTACCTTATAACTTCTTGCAGATCTGTGTCCAAATATGTCTCTTTCTTTATCTCTTCCAGTTTCCTTGAAGAAATGGACTTAGAGGCCAGAACTGAATCAACATACACTTTCACATCCGATTCTGTGGAGGATTCTTCAGCAGCAGCCAGCGGGAGCCTGGATAGTGTATCCGCCACAACCAGTTGTTTCCCCGGCACATGCACTGCCTGAACATTGAACCTGAGCAGTCTCATTAAAAGTCTCTGGCATCTCAAGGGTGTTTTGTCAATGTCATAAGAGTTGATTAGAGGGACTAGCGGTTTGTGGTCAGTTTCCAGACTAAATTTCTCCAAACCCACTAGATAGCGCTGGAAGCGCTCACAGGCCCAAACTGCAGCCAGGCACTCTTTCTCAATTTGAGCGTATTTTGACTCTGTGTGCGGGAACAGTAGGCGATGGGCTGTAGTTTTTTTCGTTCAGCTGCAGGAGTGCAGCCCCCGACCCATAACTGCTTGCATTGGCACTAACCACAGTCTATTTTGAAGGGTCGTAGAACCCCAGCACTGGGGCAGACCCCAGCAGGGACTTGGCATGCAGGAAAGTTTTTTCTTGTGAAGGTCCCCAGACCCAGGCAACATCTTTCTTAAGCAACTCTGTGATAGGGTGTAAAACTGTTGATAAATCTGGAAGAAACTTGCCCACGTAATTTACAAGGCTCAATATCTGTCTCAGCTCATGTACATCAGAAGGGCTTTTCATCTGTTCAATAGCACAAATTTTCTCGGGGTCTGGCTTGATGCCATCCCCGTTGATGATATGCCCATAGTAGCATAATTCAGTTTTCCTAAAATTACATTTTTCTTTATTCAGCTTCAGCCCAGACTCTTTGATAGCCTGTAGCACACAACTCAAACGCTGATCATGCTCCTCCACTGTAGACCCATACACTAGAATGTCGTCCATGACGACCGATGTGCCCATGTGGTCACTCAGGAGAGAACTCATTTCCCTTTGAAAGATTTCAGGAGCGGAGGATGTCCCAAAGGGGAGTCTGCAGAAGCAGAACCGACCTACCGGTGTGATAAAGGTAGTCAGTTTGCGGCACTTTGGATCCAGGGGGATCTGCCAAAAGCCGCTAGAAGCGTCTAATGTGGAAAAGAACTTCGCCCCAGCCAACTTTGGAGCTATATCTTCTAATGTCGGCAGCACAAATCTCTCTCTCTTCACTGCCTCATTCAACCTTTTCAGGTCCACACAGATGCGCACCTTCCGTTTTTCTTTGCAACTGGAACAATGGGGGCACACCAATCAGTCGCTTCAAAAACCTCTTCAATAACCCCCATAGACTTCATGCGCATAAGCTCCTTCTCCACTTGAGGCATGAGCGGGAACGGAATTCTAGGAGGAGTAGAAATACTGTATCTGCGTCACTTTTAAGTGCTATATGAACTGGTTTGCAATTCAGTAGGCCCAACTCGCCAAACATATCTTCGGAAATCTCATTCACTCTGGCCACGAGGCCCAAGTCACAGGCTGCTTTTCTGCTCAATAAATTGTTAACACACTGACCTCGAATCACATGCACCCACATGGTGAACTTTCTTTGCTTGCACTCACAGCTGGCAAGAAATTTCCCCGCACAATCAATGCGGCCACCAGGACTATGGACATTTGTAGTAACCTTCGCCAGCTGGGGCTGTCGAGGCAGTTTCATAAATTCAGCAAAAGACATTACAGTGATATCTGCTCCTGTGTCAATCTTAAAATCAACTTTGTCTCCCATTACAGTAAAAGTAACTTTCCAATCTTCCTCTGAGCTTGGCCGTTCCACAACGGACCCCACAAAAGACACTTCCTGACCCTCCTGGTCACCGTCCACCTGCATCTCCTTAAGGTATTCAGTTCTACACACCACTTCAAAATGGCCCATTCTGTTACATTTTCTGCATCTTTTATCCCTGGCCGGGCATATAACACTCTGATCATGAGCACGGTAGCACCGCGTGCATCGGGCATGTTGCGCCCATCCATTTCTAGGCCTTTCCAGTACTTTAGATCTACCGCTCACACTGTGCCTTTCACTAGCATTTTTCCTAGACTGTTGCACTTCATCCACAATACTCTCAGACCTCAGATCAGCACTTTGCTTTTTCACCAGTTCACTCTGGCGGGCCATCCTAATAGCCCCATCTAATGTTAAATCAGGCTCTAACTGCAGCTTCAGTGAGACTTCAGCATCTGCAATCCCAATAACTATTCTGTCTCTGATTTGCTCTTCTTTAGCAACACCAAACTCACAGAATTCAGCTAGTGCATACAGGCTGCGCACAAAAGACTCCACAGATTCTCCCACACGCTGATTACGTTTGTGAAAACAAGCTCTCTCATGAATCACATTTCTTTTGGGCACAAAGTGGGCACTGAGTTTATCCATAACTATATCAAAGTCAAATTCTTCCCCCTCTTGGAAAGTAAAAGCATTGAACACTGGCTCTACATCTTTCCCCATAGAGTATAAAAGAGAATTAACTTGTACTTCACCACTCTCCTTGTTCAGTTTGGAAGCAATCCTGAAGCGCTGAAACCGCTGACGCCATGTGGGCCAAGCTGCAGGCTGAGAGAAGTCAAAAGGCTCAGGTGGGGTAAACTTTGACATTGCAATCGATCAGGAACAGAAGCACAGTCCAGAACTTCTGACACCATGTCATGAGATGCAGGACATATGCAGGACACAGCAATGATGGTACAACTCTATTTTATTGCAAAGCATAGCAATACACATCTAGTCAGGTTGATTGTACTAAACTAACTGCGACACAGACACCGGACCTAAAACCCGCCCCCAAACTAGTGACATCACATCCTGCTCTCATCACATAACCCTTGTTCAAGCATGCAGAGTTCATAAAGACACAGACCTTTAAACAAAAATGAGGGTAAGGTTAACCTCAACTCCTGACAAAATATTTACTCAGAATCAGGAAGTAAGAAATACTACAGCAAAAAACAAACAGAATGTGCTTTAAACAATCTAATTTTAATAATAATAATTTAAATAAGCACTACCTTTGTACTATAATTATTTATTTCCCTCACTTGTTCTGTAATTTAACTATGAAAATTATGAATTTCCCAGTGTCACAGAAAGGCTAGAGTTAATCCTAAAGTATTTTGATACTTAATCCTGCAACCTTCTACAGTGTCATTTCTTGATCAGTAGAGGAGCTAATTTATATCCCTCTAATTAGTCACAGCAAAAAAAATATTAAATAAGCTATAATCATAAGATTTTCAAAAATATTTTAAAGTATTTTTAAAAATGTACAGTATTTAAATGTTTTTATTTGTGTAGTTTTGCAGTATAGTTCACCTGAATAGTGGTGCTTTTAATGCTTGAAGTTCTGAAACCTTATGGAGCATTGCAGAAAATGCTATAGAATAGTTTCAGTTCTAGGAAAGTTCAAAACAATTTAATATAAAATCAACTTTTATTATGCACAGGTTCATATTATTGTGTGTGTATATATATATATATATATATATATATATATATATATATATATATATGTAAATTACACAAAATAAAAAAGCTAACATTACAGAAAATAACAAACCAAATTATCCCAAAAAAATAAAATAATATTTCTATTCTAATACCTACCCATTGCCAGAAAAGGGCATTTGAATGGGCATTGCTCTTAAAAGGGCATTCAGCTCTTTTTTAGCCCATAACATATAAAAAAAAAGCCCTAATCTTAAACAAAAAAAAAAAGAACCTAACACTAACCCCATCTTCAGCTAGGCAGCGAAAGGTCTTCATCCAGGCGGCTCCATCTTCATCCATCACGGGTCCATCTTCTATCTTCTTGGCAGATGCACGGAGGCGGAGCGGTCAGCAGAACCGGAGCGAAGATGATCGGCGATGGATGAATATGGAGCCACCTGGATGAAGACCTTTCGCCGCCTGGGTGAAGATGGTTCACTGGACTTCAACAATGGTGAGTACCTATTTTGGGGTTTGGTTAGTTTTTTTTGTTTTTTTGTGGGCTTTTTTGTTTTTTATGGGCTTAAAAAGAACTTAATGCCCTTTAAAGGTCAATGCCTATCCAAATGCCCTTTTCGGGGCAATGGGTAGATTAGAGTTTTTTTAGTTAGGTTAGGTTTTTTTTATTTTGGGAGGGGTGGGGGTTGTAATGTTAGGGGGTAGTGTGTTTATTTTCTTTGCAAAAGAGCTGTTAACTTTTTTGTAATGTTAGGTTTTATTATTTTTTTGTAATGTTAGGTTTTTTTATGTTTGCTAATGTAGGTATTTTTATTTTTGGTAATGTAGGTTTTTTTATTTTTGGTAATGTAGGTTTTATTATTTGTTTTTAATTTTTTTAAAGTAATGTAAGTTTTAGTTTAAGCTTAAGTTATGGGGTTTTTTTCACAGGTAAGTTTGTATTTATTTTAAGTTATATAGTATATTGTAACTTTAATTTAAAGTTAGGGGGTGTTAGGTTTAGGGTTTAAAAGTTTAATTTAGGTAGTCGCGATGTGGGGGGACGGCTGTTTAGGGGTTAATAGCTTTATTTAGTGTTGGCGATGTGGGGGGACGGTGGTTTAGGGGTTAATAGTTCCAATTGACTTGAATCTCCGAATCAGCCAAAACTCGAATGAAAATGAAATTCGGCTGAAATAAATTGCACGTCTACTAATAACCCCTAAACCACTGTCCCGCCCACATCACCAACACTAAATAAACCTATTAACCTTGAAACCGCCGCCCCCCCCCACATCACCAACACTAAATAAACGTATTAACCTCTAAACCGCCATCCCTGCACATCGCCAACACTAGATAAAGATATTAACCCCTAAACCGCCATCCCCCTACATCGCCAACACTAAATAAACTTATTAACCTCTAAACCACCGTCTCCCCACATCGCCAACACTAAATAAACTTATTAACCTCTGAATCGCTATGCCCCCACATCGCAACTACCTAAATGAAACTATTAACCCCTAAACCTAACACCCCCTAACTTTAACATAATTAAAATACACCTAAATTAAAGTTACAATATTACTATCTACTTAGTGAAAATAAATACAAACTTAACTGTCAAACAATAAAACCTAACATTACTTGTTTAAAAGAAAAAATAATACTAAAAATAATGAAACCTAACATTACAAAAAAAAACTATAATTATAAAAAATAATAAACACTAAAATTACAAAAAAAAAAAAAAAAACTACCATTACAAAAAATAACAAAGGAAATTATCCTAAATTATAAAAATGATTCCTATTCTAATACCCCCGTTTAAAAATAAAAATATATATAAAAAAACGTTATCTATAAATCAACTAACAATAACCCTTAAAAGAGCCTTTTGTAGGGCATTGCCCTAAAGTTAGGGTATTCAGCACTTTTTAAGCCCATAAAAAATAAAAAGGCCCAATCTTAAAAAAAAAAAATACCCCCTAAAAACACTAACCCCAAAATCGGTACTCACCATTGCTGAAGTTTGCCGAATTATCTTTATCCTGGCGGCTCCATCTTTATCTATTGCAGGTCTATCTTCTATCTTCATGGCGGAGGCGGAGCAATCGGCTGAGGCGCGGAGGCGGAGGTCATCAGCGACACGGAGGTCCTCTTCATGCGATCGTCCACTGCACACTGAAGATTGAATGCAAGGTACCCCATTTATATGGGGGTACCCCTGCATCAAATCAGCCAATAGGATGTAAGCAGCTTTCATCCTATTGGGCTAAAAAAGAGCTGGGATAAAAAAAAAGAGCTGAATTGCCATTCAAATGCCCTTTTCAGGGCAATTGGTAGATTAGGCTTTTTTTAGTTAGGTTTTTTTATTCCAGGGGATTGGGGGCATGGGGGGGTTGCAAAGCTCACAATCATCCAAAACCCACATAGCCATACATTTAGCTCTTTTGCCCCTGTTACAGAGGATGAAGTTTCTGCCCTTATACTATCATCTCACCTTACTACCTGTCCCCTCCACCACATCCCCTCACAACTACTCCCCTTCCTCTCTTCTACCCATATACTCACACACATCTTCAACCTCTCCCTTAGCACTGGTATAGTTCCCACATCTCTAAAACATGCATTAGTCACACCTATCCTCAAAAAACCTTCTCTTGGTCCCAACCTCCCCATCCAACTACCGCCCTATTTCCCTACTACCTCTTGCTTCAAAGCTTCTTGAAACGCTAGTATATGCACATCTATCCCATTTCCTTACATTAAACTCCCTCCTTGACCCACTGCAATCTGGATTTTGCCCCTTCACTCAACAGAGACAGCAATTATTAAGGTTACCAAAGTCCTACTTACAGCAAAATCAAAAGGCCACTTCTCTCTACTTATCTTCCTTGATCTGTCTGCAGCCCTTGATACTGTCGACCACCCTCTTTTGCTCTATACCCTCCAATCCTTCGGAATCTGTGACACAGCTCTCTCTTTGTTCTCTTCCTATCTGTCTAAACCGTACCTTTAGTGTAGCCTTCTCTGGGGTATCCTCTGCCCCGTTACCTCTTTTCTTTTGGTACCACAAAGCTCTGTCCTCAGTCCCCTTCTCTTCTCAATCTACACGTCCTCACTAGGTTCCTTAATAAAGTCCCATGGGTTTCATTATCATTTGTATGTCGACGATACCCAAATCTACCTCTCTGCACCAGAATTATCACCTTCCTTGCTAACCCGTGTCACTAACTGTTTCTCTCATATCTCATCTTGGATGTCCTCTCACTACCTCAAGCTAAATCTCTCCAAGACTGAGCTCCTTATTTTCCCCCCTTCTTCAAAAATCTCCACCCCATGTCTCTATAACTGTTGACAACTCCATCATTACCCCAACCTCACATGCCTGATGTCTTGGGGTCACACTTGACTCAGATCTTTCTTTCACTCCTCACATTCAGTCCTTGGCTAAAGTCTGCCTCTTCCATCTTAAAAACATCGCTAAAATTAGACATTTCCTTACACAAGACACAACAAAGATTTTAATCCACTGTCTCATCCTTTCCCGCCTCGACTACTGCAACTCTATCCTCTCTGGTCTCCCTAGCTGCCACCTAGCTCCTTTACAATCGGCTCATCTTCCTTGCACGTCGCTCTTCATCTCTCTGACAATTCCTTCACTGGCTTCCTCTTGCCTCCAGGATTAAACACAAAATTCTCACTCTGACACACAAAGCCCTCAATTGCATTGCTCCCCCTTACATCTCAGACCTTGTCTCCAGATACTCTCCCTCCCGTCCCCTTCACTCCACTCATGATCTCCTACTCTCCTCCTCTCGTTACCTCCTCACATTCCCGTCTACAAGATTTCTCAAGATTGGCTCCCATCTTATGGAACTCTCTGCCTTGCTCCACAAGAATCTCCCCTAGTTTTAAAAGCTTCAAGTGCTCCCTGAAGACTCTACTATTCAGGGATGCTTACAACCTAAACTGACCTTCCTATCTCCACTGTTTCCCCTAAAACCCCATAGTATATAAGCCTATGAGCCCAGCTGTTTGTAGTTCACCTTCATAAGAGCCGACTACAGCAGTGCAACTCTCGGCAGGACCCTTCACCCATTTGATCCCTGTAATCGTTTTTATATACCACCCATGTTCTTAGCGCTGTGGAACCTGTTGGCGCTCTACAAATACCTGATAATAATAATTGGGATATACTGTTCCATTTAGAAAACTAGTAGACAATGGCAAATTAAAATAAAAAAAAACGACTTGGTAAACAGTTCTCCTCATAAAGGTAACCTTCTAAGGTGCCGTACAAATTTCTAGGGGCTGTGTCTTCTGGACACCCTACCATCTGGCACACTATTTGTATCCAGAAAACTGCTGGAAGAGCCATTGATTGCAATGTTTCTCCCCTATACAGCACATTAGCCTTCAGAGCTTGGGGTTTCTCTTACTATTAAAGATTTAGAAGAATATATACGCAAATATTCGTTCCCCCCCAGAATTTTTGAACTGAATCACAAAGTTTTAATTAGGTGGTACCTCACTCCAGCCTGCCTTAATCAAATCTACCCCAATGCAAATTGCAATTGCTGAAGAGTATGTGGTTTGAGGGGCACTCATGTTTGGTGGTAGTGAAGGATATTTACCCCTTTAAGTTGGTGGTTGGGATGCCTTCATACTCACTCCATGAACAGCACTGTTAAATCACAAACCCCGGAAAATGTGTAACCCTAGATGGAATCTATTACAGATAGGTTGGAATAGCACAAAATCTCTCATAGCACAAAAATGGAAGTCCACTCATCCGCTCTCTATCACTGACTGGATCCAGCACACAACAGTTCTTTTTTCTTATGAAGAGTATGTTTATTTTAGAAAAGGGAAACTACTCATAAAATATGACATTAAGTTTTATTTTTAAAGGTACTGTTAGTTTTTTTTTTAACAGGTAAAGTTAATTTTGTTTTGGGGTAACTTAGGGAGTGTTATGTTAGGGGGGTTAGCTGGTTATGGGGTTTAGATGTTAGTGGGTATTTTGCAGTGGGGTTATGGAGGCTTAGGGGTTAATAGAGTAGAGGGGTATTTTGTGATGTGTGGGTATGGGGGTTTAGGGGTTAATAGTGTAGTTTAGTACAACTGTTTCCTCCAACCAAACTCTTTACGCAACCTGAAAAAAAAGCTTGAGCGTTAAATGCAATTGCATTTGAGTGATCCCACTAACTTTCAACTTATAATACGAGTGGACATTGCCGTTTGACGACGACCATAGAAAATATGGGCAGCATAAATTACCACATATTCATGCAAATTAATTTTCGGTAATTTAAACAGCGAGACACTTCTAAAATATGTATTCTTGCGTAACAAACACCAAAATCTCGCAATCGTGTTTACGCTCCTCGTGTTAATGAAAGTGCTCTCATAATCTGGCCCAATATCTATTTAAACTTCATAAATAATTCAATTGGATCAAAAGAGATCAATCTCATTTGCAGTATAATCCATTTTAGAAATAATAATCCATTTTTAGTAATCATTTGTGAATAATGGGAAATGTTTTGGTATCTTTGTCAAGTGTTAGTTTATGAAAAAAAATTTCTCTGACTAATGACTTCTCTAGGTGACCTTAAAAAATCGCTTTCTTTTTTTTTTTTATGAGCTATACAACCATATTATTTGTGAATTATTTCACAATGTACAGAACAAAGCACTGCTCCTGGGTTCAATTCTAGGAACTGGTTTCATTGGTTTGGTTTTCTTACCCTGTGACTTACTCATCACACATGACAATAAATAGTTGGTGACAACTTTATTAATTGCTCATCCTTTTTTAAACATTCTTGTTAATTAATTCAGCAACTTCTACAAGTGATTCATACAATTTGCAGCAACAATGGTGTACAGCTCATTTTACACACCTTGCATGCCTGACATCTCTCATATTACGTCGTTTTTCATGATTATTTTTTATTGCAACACAGTCATTTCCCAGGAAGATTACATACATAAGCTATTTTTTTAATCATTAGGGAGTGTCAATTTTTTTCTCTAGGCCAAAATACTCTTTGTAAGAAGGAAAAGTACTAGCCACTAAAAGCAGTAAAGAGAAAAAAATCATGTCATACCAACTATTCTTTTAAAGATTATTGATGGTTCCTTAAAAAGTAGTAAATCAGAATGATGTCTGTATTTTAAGAGAGAAGACACTAACAAAGAATGGATTCGTACAGCAAGAATTAAGATGATCAAAAGAAATGAGACTTTCATTTAGCAAAGAAATGTAACACCTAAAATATCATTTGGATGTGTAAGAACTGGTCAAGGAATCTATAACCAACTCAAAAAAATACTACTTTTACACTGAGACAGTGAACTAGACATTCAGATAAGTAAATGCAACATGATCCCTATTGGGCTCTGTTCTAAACCATTAAGAGAATTAAAGGAAATGTCTTAATGGCCTTTTGCAGGGTTCACAAATTCTAGACATTTCCAATTCTTTAAAACCCCAGCTTGTGTAGATTTCTGATTGCTTTGCACTATGCTTTAATATCAGTTTTGTGCAATGCATCAGAATACACTTTTCAAGCAGATTTTCATATTATTTTTGGAATGATCTAATTCAGCTACCTCGTAAAATTCTATTGTGGCTGGGTTTCAGGGCCATATTTGTTTTTCAAGGTTTTGTGCTCACTTATGGACAATGAAACATGCATATAATTAAAAAATCAACATTAAAAGGATAATTTACAGTTGAAATAAAATATGTGGATAAAAAAGCATGAATAATACCTTACTCAAAATTGTTAATGGGACAGTAAACATCAGAATTTTTGTTGTTTAAAAATGTAGATAATCCCTTTATAACCCATTCCCCAGTTTTGCATAACCAACACAGTTAAAATAATACATTTTTTTTCCTCTGTGATTACCTTGTATCTAAGCCTCTGCAACCTGCCCCCTTATTTCAGTTCTTTTGACAGACATGCATTTTTAGCCAATCAGTGCTGGCTCCTAGGAGCTTCACGTGCCTGAGCTCAATGTTATCTATATGAAACACATGAACTAACGCCCTCTAGTGGTGAAAAACTGTCAAAATGCTTTCAGATTAGAGGCGGCCTTCAAGGTCTAAGAAACTAGCATATGAACCTCCTAGGTTTAGCTTTCAACTAAGAGTACTAAAAGAACAAAGCAAAATTGGTAATAAAAGTAAATTGGAAAGTTGTTTGAAATTGCATTCCCTATTTAAATCATGAAAGTTTTTTTTACTTAACTGTCCCTTTAACTGCATTTATCATGTATTTATAGTGTTGCTTATGTGAATATGCCTATGTTCAAGCACATTAGCAGTTGTCATTAATAATATTGAATTGTGTAGCTTAATTCTTACTTTGTCACGTTTTTAATTAGGTTTCTATGGCTATATCATGTAGCTTAAATCAAGGTTTTTTTAAATATTTTAAATGTTTGATCTTTTGATGGATTAGAATGGCTTAGAAAAAGACACAAAGATCACGTAATATGGAATAAAATATTCTATAGTGGAGAATGAATTGAAATGGATGCCTTCAATCATAAAGAATCAGTTTTGAAAGTTTTTCAGGGAATTCATTGTACAATAGTATCTATTAGTGACAGTTCAGGCAACATAATATACAATAATTATTTACCCTGCCTGAATCAGAATAGCATGTGGAATGAGTCAGTGTGGGTTGGGGCAAGGTAGCAGGTGTTCCATGTATAATGTCAACCGGTAGTCCTGGGGTATTACTTAGCTGTAAGAGGTGTGGCTAGGAGGGACGAAACAGCAGCAGAAGGGGCTATTTTCTCCCACCTCCTCAGCACAAGGGGGTGAATCCTAAAAGATGGAGGCTTACACCCCTGTAGAAATGCTACTAGTATCTATGTATAATTTATCATATCATATATCAGTATACAACATACTACATATGCAAAACAGAAAGAGAAGCAGTCTTCTAGGAACGAACAGCCAGGACTGTCTTTAACACAGGGCAAAAGGGGCAGCTGCCCTGGGCCCAGTATCTGTTTTTTTTTTTTTTTATGGTTCATATCAGACTGCTGATGTGACATGGGGAATACACACATTCAGTCCTAATACTGTCACAGTCAAAAGTACTCTGCTTATATTTTTTTTTAAAACTGTGCCAGACCGTGCCGGTGTCATGTGACATGCCAAGTTAGTGCCATGTGCTGTTTTAGATATGCACTGTGCAGCACTGAATGCAAAGCCCTAACTCGGCATCCAGCCATTTCCCACTGCATCAGAAAAGGTCCTACTGGGGTTACCACTGTTACCAGGTAACTGCTCTGGTGGTGGGGATTGTTTCTGGGTAGGGCTGATTGTAGGCGCATGCAGCAGAAAGCTGGAGCGGCGGGCACATGAGGATTTGAGCATCTGTGCAGCTGCATACACTGCTCTCTTCAGTCTTGAGGCTGTGTGACTCATCTCACACTGTATCCATGCAGCCTTGGACAGACAGCATCCAGTCTACTGGTCCCCTTAGCCCCGCTCTTTCTGCTGTGGCCCTAAGATCAACTAACTGAAGTTTGTTAGGGGAATAATGCTTTGTAGAAAGGTGTCAGTGGGAAGAATAAGTGAGTGCACACATGCCCCTCCCCATGCAGCATTGTCTAGTTCAGGGTGAGAGGGAACTTGTTCCTAGCCAAGAAGCGACATGTGCTGGTGTGGCTGATGTATAGCATCATGCTGATACTTCACACATTAATGTAAGGTTTATTTTTATAGTTTTTATTTTCTCTCTGTCTCAGATTTTACAGCTTCCCATAGTAGTTCTGCTGTTCCAGTCAGTAAACTTATATTTGTCTGCACCTCCATGCTTCCTCTGCAGTCTTTACCTTGCTTTGCTCCTGTTGGCTGCCCTAAATCTCTTTAACCAGCTAACCTCACACCAGAATCACATTCAAAAGAATCCACAGTGGATGAATTTATATATTTATTTACTTATTAGTACTGCTTAGGTCCAGTTTCACATATTGCAATTTTTTTTTAATTTTTTTTTTTTAAATGATTAGCCCAGCAGTGGATGATCCACCACTGGGCTAATAATTAAAAAAAAATTGATTTAGTTGTTTTTTGGGATGTTGGGGTGGAGAGCGAAATTGCATGGGGTGGGGGGGCCCAAGAAAATTTTTGCCCAGGGTCCAATCAATATTAAAGACGGCCCTGCGAACAGCAGCATCAATAGCTTGTTCTATGGCCCGGTTGCCACCTGGTAGTAGCTTCTTTCTGCCCAAATGTGCTTTTCACAGAGGAAAACTTTCCTGTAGTATATCAGTCTGGTCCCACCGACAAGGTCAGTCCAGCCCCGAAATACCAGGCAATTCTCCTCTGAACAAGGAACATGAACAGCTTCTCATTCTGTTTTGCATATGTAAATATGACCTTGGGGATAGTCTCCCTAAGGGTGATGGGGAAAACCAGACGTTGACTCCTTGCCCAATGTGCTTAGAGGGATATGGCTGCACCTCACTGACGAGGCCCAAAGGAGGCCGAAACGATTGTCTGAGGTTGTCATGTTCCTTGTTCAGAGTAGAATTGCCTGGTATTTTGGTGCTGGACTGACCTTGTCGGCGGGATCAGACTGATATACTACAGGAAAGTTTTCCTCTGTGAAAAGCACAATTGGGCAGAAAGAAGCTACTACCAGGTGGCAACCGGGCCATAGAACAAGCTATTAATGCTGCTGTTCATTCCTGGCAGACTGCTTCTCATTCTGTTTTGCATATGTAAATATGACCCTGGGGATAGTCTCCCTAAGGGTGATGGGGGAAACCAGATGTGGACTCCTTGCCCAATGTGCTTAAAGGAATATGGCTGCACCTCACTGACGAGGCCCAAAGGAGGCCGAAACGATCGTCTGGGTTGTCATGTTCCTTGTTCAGAGGAGAATTGCCTGGTATTTCGGGGCTGGACTGACCATGTCGGCGGGATCAGACTGATGTAGTACAGGAAAGTTTTCCTCTGTGAAAAGCACAATTGGGCAGAAAGAAGCTACTACCAGGTGGCAACCGGGCCATAGAACAAGCTATTGATGCTGCTGTTCGTTCCTGACAGACTGCTTCTCATTCTGTTTTGCATATACAACATACTACAGTAATGGTGGCAAACACATAAAAAGGAGGCTTTATGACTTTGAGAAAGGTGCCAAGGGGTGAATTATGAAATTAAAGAGCTACTAACCAAGTCTTTTGGCTGAAAAACTACTGTAAAAACTAATAGCATTATGGTAATGAAGATTTTCCACTAAAACTGATAATAGTTTCCTGGTAAAAACGTTTTTACAGTTTGATTTCTGTTTTTGATTTGATAAATTGTTATCACTTTCTGGTACAAATGTAAATGATAGCATTACTCAAAAATATATGAAATTGTTACCTCCTCAAGCCATGTATTGTAAAGGTTGTCATTGTCATTTTTGTTACTAATATAGCTTCTCCCTTTCATGTATGTCGTCAGTAAGAGTGAGAGAGGAATTTATACAGGAAGTGACAGAGGTAAGTAAAGGTGCAGGGGAAAAGAGAAGGTCAGAAAAGATGAGTAGTGAGAGGAGGGAAACAGAGGAGTCCATGAGGAGACAAAGATGTGTAAGATCAGAGAGAGGATGAGAAGACAAAATCAGAACTTATTTTTATTATACATTTTTCTTTGTTATCTTGGTATCTTTTGTTGAAAAGCAGGGACACGGCTTAGGAGCACTATATGGCAGCAGTTTTGCAAGAATGGGTTTCCGTTTTCAAGAGCACTAAATGGCAGCATTATTTCCTGCCATGTAGTGCTCCAGATGATTTCCTAGGTGTCTCCTCAAAACAGAATATCATGGAAGTGAAGGGAGAGAAGCAAATTTGATAATAGAATTAAATTGGAATCTCTGTCTGAATCACACACAAAAAAATATTTGAATTTGAAATTCAAGTGATTGTGCATAAACATTCAAAGGCAAAGATCAAGTATCTTCAGGGGTATTAAATATATATATATATATATATATATATATATATATTTATATATATTTATATATATTATATGGATTATTTATTAAAAAAAAACAGTATGTATATATTTTTTAATAATTATTAATATTTTTTATGTAATCTTTCAATAACACTCCCTAACATAACTGTTTTCACGTGGGTTAACCCAGCACCGTTTTGACCTAAAGGGAGAAACATGATTGTTACACATATATGTCCGTCACATAGAACAAATATGTCATTTTTATTATTAAACATATATTTCTATATATATATATATCTGATAATGGTAATGTAAAATAGATATCTATACCTATATAGGAATAAATATACAGGTATAGGTATATGCAGAAATATATATATATATATATATATATATATATATATATATACTGTGTGTATGTATATATATATATATATATATATATATATATGTATGTATATATGTATTTAATATAAAAATAAAAGTTTCCTGTATGTGAAGAACATTGTAATGTTTAATATTTACAATTAGACATATGGTAAAACACATTATTAAATATTATTATGGTATTATTATTTAGACATATATGTGTATATAAAAAATATAAAAAAGATATATATATTATAGCCTTTTGCAGTCATATACATGGCCATGTAACATATACCTTTGAACCATTATAAATATTTTTTATTAATACTTATGTAAATATTTTTTAGCAAATAGTTTATAAGAGTGTAACTGTAATTTTAAATGTATTCATGTTGTGTTTCGTACAACTTTTTTTAACTCACTACCCTTTAGGTAAGGTTTTCATTTATGCTAAATCAAAGGGGTCAATTTATCAAGCTCCGTACGGAGCTTGATGCCCCGTGTTTCTGGCGAGCCTTCAGGCCCCCCCGGAAGCAGAAGTTATGAAGCAGCGGTCTAAAGAGCGCTGCTCCATAACCTGTCCACCTGCTCTGAGGCGGCGGACAGAAATAAACCCGATCGAATATGATCGGGTTGATTGACACCCCCTGCTAGCAGCCAATTGGCCGCGAATCTGCAGGGGGCGGTATTGCACCAGCAGTTCACAAGAACTGCTGGTGCACTGATAAATGCCGACAGCGTATGCTATAGCGGATCATGTCTGTCTGCACCATGATAAATCTACCCCATAGAGTGTAAATTATGATTGTGCTCTCACGGTCGCGTTTACTTTCATCTTGTAATATGAGCGCAAATGACATTAGCATCCCACTTGTAATCTAGCCCTAAATAGGTTGTTCATAAGACTAATAGAGATAGTGAAACATAACTTTACTAATCTAAATTGTAGGTCAAATGTTGCAATAGTTACATTTGTTGTGAAAATATGCATGCAAGTGCAACGTTGAATATTCAACAGCATTACTAATCTCCTTTTAAGTCAGATGAAGCTGTATTATAGTAATTGGAATAGAGTGCTGCAGAGTATAAAATGCATGAGAAATTGTATTTTCAGGTTTATTTGTGTATATGCAATAGCAGGTTTTGTGCATTAAAACCACAGCCTATTAAAATAGGTGCAGCTTGCAGGTAAATCAGATCTCATGTTATCACTTTGTGTACACACACTTGCTTCCTTATCTTATATTTGTCTATAAACCAAAGCTCAATACTTGGGCCCCGATGATCAAAAGTGCTACAAGGAAGCAAAATATTCAAAGGGATCCGCCGATATGTCGAGCGAGCCTGTCGAAAATATTCCAACCTCCCAACATAGCAGCATCGGCAAGATGCATTTACTATACATGCCATTGGTCGGCGATGCTGACTATAGACATCACCCAGCATTGCCGCCCATGGGCTAGATTACAAGTGCCGTGGTAAATATAATTTTTTCGCTAGTAAAAACATAGCCAGTGTTAGGCTTTCTGCGCTTCTCAGGTTCCGCTGGTATTAGAAGTTGAAAAAATATTATTATTTTGCGCTAGCGGTAGCCCAAAAAGTTTTCATATGCGAGTGGATGTGTTCCACCGTAGAAATCAACAGAGAAAAAACACCCTATCATAAGCCCCTAATCCGCCATCCCCCCACGTCGCAATAAATAATACTATTGACCCCTGAACCACCATCCCCCCACATTGCAAAGTATCTAAATAAACTATTAACCCCTATACCGCCATCCTCCCACAACGCAAACCTATAAACTAACATTTAAACCCCCTAACCTAACACCCCCTAACTTAACCCACATTTTTTTATTTACTCATCGTTGGGTAATCCAGTTCCTCTTGATCTGACGTTAAGACCTCTTTATCCCGGTTCCTTGTGTTGAAGAAGAAAAATTCAACTTGAAACAACTGGTCCAAATGTAAAAGGTTATTATTGAAAAATCAAGCAGAATTGTTTCAGGTTCTTGGGAGTTTCTACTTACGACAGAACAGAGGGTTTAGGAATCAGAGGAGGGGAGAGCAATTTGAGACACAAGGGATCTCACCTGTTGGCGCCGGTGGTCTCCTGTCCTCAGGTTGCCGAATCGCTTTCAAACTCACGGGTTTCGGCACCAAAATGTTGAAAAAGAAAAATACAACTTGAAACAACTGGTCCAAATGTAAAAGGTTATTATTGAACAATCAATCAGAATTTCAACAGAGTGACAGCATTTCATCACTTTAAAGTAACACAAGCTGGCACACAAAATCAGATAAGAACAATGTCTCTTTATAGCCTCAAATTGTCCCATGTGCTGTGGGTTGAACCAATCCAGAATCTTCCCACGTAGGCAACTCGTGGTCTTCTTATCTTGTCCATACAGCACTTGGGTGGTTTACTTAGCACAAGGAGTTTATATTTTTGCAAGCACAACAAAATAGCTGAACGGACAAGAAAATGTATTGTTCTTAAAGCTGTAAGCATCAATTTAATATAAAGCATAGGAAAAATGGCAGAGTTAAATATTTTTCTCTAACATTTCTCACCCTTTTGATAATTTTATTATCACATATATTTATCTTTTACCTTGTGTTTATTGTCATGCCTTTATTACTTTGTGTTTCTCATTTGACTAACTAACAGCCTGCCTACCTGAAAATTACCCCTTAGACAGACCGTATACAGATAAGCTGCATAGACAGTGGGATGCTGGGCATCCATTCCAAACTGCCTACATAGTGACCATTTCCTCTAAGCATTCACACATCTTTACTGGTAACACACAAATACAAAAAATGCAATCTCTATCTAGTCAGATAACAACAGCGGCCAGAACTGCATCCCGTCACAGGCCTAGGTCCAAATCCTGTAGTAGGTCCAAAGCTGATGAGGTGCAATTGTGGGACCCCCTTGCAGAAATGAGATCCTCCACCTGTCTCCTAGAATGACTGGAGGGTCTGCAAGGGAGGCAGGTAGCTGAGCTATGTTATTTGACGGTCATCTCTGTGGCTGTTGTATCATCTCCCTAAACAATAGGTATCTATCTTTTTGTTGCAACGAGAAACACAAATCATTAACAATTTTCAGACAATTAGGCACATCAAAATTAATCCTATAACTACCGCTATGGGTTATAAAAGATTGGTAAGCATATTGTTAAACCAGGTTCCAATGGATCCCACCCAGAAGAACGGGTTCCATCCCTCCTTAGATATATCTCTAGATTTTTGTTGTAACTCTTTTACTTTGTTCATGTGTGCCTCTATGGGGTCATGTGAATCCACCCAGGTGCAACATTCTGAGCCAATAATAGCACATGTTCCTCGCTCATTAGCAAGTAGGTAATCAAGAGCCATCCTATTCTGAAGAGCCACCTTCCTAACTTGGGCTAACTCTTCATTAAGGGCATGTATAAAACTTGTAGTCTCATTAATAATCCCATCCATGATACTATCGTATTTATTCATTCTATTTGCTAGCTCAATTCCCCAGCCTGTCCAGGCAGGGAACCACATCCAGGCTTTATCTGCAGCTGAGAATAATTCTCGCTTATACCTCATTTCCCCTAGGGATGTTTCAAACACTGAAATACTTGAGCGTGTTCTAATGTCTGGTACAACTCTTTCTATGGTACAGTTACCCCATTATCCCATGGGAAGCCATGAGTAGGACTTGTTACCACAAATGTAATAGAGTCCTTGTTTCAAGACCCTTGGAATCATCTTATCATGTTTTTCCAGCCATATTTGAAACCACCTCATTTTGTGATATAGCTGAGTTTGACAGCTCCATTCATTGTCTGTATCTTCAGGGCAGGCACACCTGGGGGCACACAAAGCTTTTAACGTTGAACAAAAACATACACTGTTACAATCAGCATTTACTGTGTCGCATGGCACTTTGTTAGGTTCCATGTTAAATGTTAAGGTAGCATTTCTACAATCCATTTCCCCCATGTATACCTTGGGCATACTGACTATGTGACCCTTTATGTTGGCTATGTGATTGACATACGAAAAAAGGTAGATGGGTGCGCTGGGCCAAACTGATAACCACACACCCCCTTAAAAGACAAAAATCCCTGCAATTGTCTAGATTATAGTGAACAGATAAAAATGGAAATAAGGGAGGCGCTCAAAGCTAAAGGTATCAACATAAAACAGATTTAATAAAACATATTAATGATCACAGATATAAATACAAAGGGACGTCTCCCCAAAATAAATTAAGCTAATGTCCTAAAAAGTCTATTGACCGCTAATATCCTAAAAAGTCTATTGATCGCTAAAACTAATTCAGATTTAAAAAACAAACAAGATAATCGGCAGTGCCTATGTAGTAATTGTGATACAGGCAGAAATAAATGTTATTTTTAAAACACCAAAATAAATGACAGTGTTCCGTAATTGAAATACCACCAAGCTGCCTTATTAGAGAAAAGCCGTAGCTGCCAAATATAGTGTTTAGAGAAATGAATCCGTTGTCCAAAGTTCTCTTACTTTGTAAGATATTTGTGTGTCAACACCAAAAAGCCATAACTTTACCAAGTTGTAGACTTGTCAGTTGCTGGTCTTACTCCCTCGCCCGGTCCTCACCTCGAGCGGGGCTGACTGCAGCTTTGGCGTCTGACGTCACAGAAAGGTGTTCCGGCTGAAGGTAGAGGCCGATTCCTGCGCTCCCCTCTATGCGCTGTACTCCCGGTCCTCTTTGGAAAGCCCTGCACTTAGTGCTAGTAGCACGCAGGGGGCTGTAAAACAGATTGGTATAATGGATATCCAAAACAGTGTTCCCCAATACAGAGGCTCTGCTCCTTAAGAGAAAATGTCTCAATAATGTAACCCGGGTTATTAGGTGAGACTCCAAATGAGATTCCAAAGATATGGTTAGTTGTTACAATGGTAATAACAACAGCACTGCCAACACATACGACGCGTTTCGCCCACCTATGGGCTTTATCAAGATAGTGGTGGCTAGTGTGAGTGGCCTTATTTAAAGGAATAGCTTCCAGTCTAATTGGTGTTGGTTTTGATTGGCAGATCGGCTTAAGGTGGTATTTGGCTTTAATGACAATTTCTTTTTTAAGGTGGTATTTCTCTTCTCTTTGCTTTAAATGGAATTGTACAGTCCTACTCATAAAAAATCATTCACAGGTATAGACTTTAATCATGTTGAATTGATATATATATACACCATAAATCTCCAGAGCAAGAAATCAAAAAAAAAAAAAAAATGTATAGTCAAAGTCTGAGTCATTAAACGTGATATGTGAATTACAGATTAAGTCACAAAACTAATAATTATCTAATAGACTTCCCGGAGTCGATATAACATACAGTGTTCTAACAGAAAAAATAATAACCTTAATCCTATAATAAAGTGCATAATAGTGTCTAGACTTACAGGTGTCCTAAAATGATTCTATTATCCTTCAAATAAAAAGGGGGAAAGATCTAATTCGGATTTATGGTGTATATATATATCAATTCAACATGATTAAAGTCTATACCTGTGAATGATTTTTTATGAGTAGGACTGTACAATTCCATTTAAAGCAAAGAGAAGAGAAATACCACCTTAAAAAAGAAACTGTCATTAAAGCCAAATACCACCTTAAGCCGATCTGCCAATCAAAACCAACACCAATTAGACTGGAAGCTATCCCTTTAAATAAGGCCACTCACACTAGCCACCACTATCTTGATAAAGCCCATAGGTGGGCGAAACGCGTCGTATGTGTTGGCAGTGCTGTTGTTATTACCATTGTAACAACTAACCATATCTTTGGAATCTCATTTGGAGTCTCACCTAATAGTAAGTGGTAAAGAATAAGGGTTGGCGCTAACTGTAATCCTAAAAGCCTAGTTATGAAAACTACTCCTCCTTAGTAGTTTGATTAAAGTTAAATACAGAAAACTGGAAATGAATAACTGGCGCTAAATGAATAGCTAGGATTACACTACCTACGGTGGAAATAGATTCAATACCTATATATTGGACGTCAGTGGTGGATAAAAACTCGTATGGCAAAAATCACATATATGTGAATTACCTATAAATAACAAGTGCACTTGCTACTTGGTGTCAAACCTTAAAAAGCAAATAATAAAACTCTGTGGTCTAATCCGTACTATAGTGTGTACTAGAATCTAACAATAGCCTTAACTAGTATTAAAATGCAGGAAAAGGATACAGTGTGTAAAGGATACAGTGTGTAAAAATATATATCAAAATACAATGTGTAAAAAAATATATCAAAATACATCAAAATACAAATGCGGTGTATAGCGGTCTGCTAAGTGAAACAAAAATCTGTTGCAGTATATAGGATCCGGTATATGCAAATAAATCTCTCTTACTATAGTTTAAAAATCATAAATATATTTAATATTAGACATTAAACATTCGTATAAAAAAATGGCTGACTGATATATAAAACTCACACTAGGGACGTCTCCCTTGAGTGTATTAGGCAAGAAACAAATATTGGCTCCAAATAGAATTAATATATCAACAGATGTCTGATACAACAAAGTTCCTGTATGATGGGAAAGTCACAGTTTTATAACTAGTAAGGTACCTTACTGAACTCGGAGTTACGGGAGCTGACAGCTCGACCATATATTGATTCCTAGTGCTTACTTCGGCGTCTGTGTCTTACGGGGTATTTCGCGGCTAAACAACAAACCGCCCGCTTTCGTGATGATTGGCGGTTTGGGCCACACACCCTTTCTTTGATAGGCCGGATGGATCCTCTTACTGAGTATGTGTGACGGTATCTCTGATGATAGGTGTAACCGTCCGGTCAATGTTACAACGTCCCAAGGTGCCTGTGACCCTTAGATTTGGTGGAAGTGTTCCTTAAAAACTGCACTTCATGCAGTATGAGCAGCAAAATAGGACCACTAATATTGGCGCTGATCAGATCCCTGGTCCTCAAGTGGCAGTTAGCTTTGTTCGTCCACAAGAGGGGGCTGGATCGCAGCTATTAGTGTTGTATAAGTCTCTTAGTGTCCAATAGTAAAAACAAAACACTGGAGTAAATTTCTACGCGTTTCACCCCAGGAGGGCTTTATCAAGATACTCCAGGTATATTACACACACCTTTTAAAGGTGTTCCTTAGATCTCATTGGCCAGTAAATAACCAATCTTATTGGAGCCAATAAACACCACCTCTTTTTTCTTAAAGGTGGAAATTCCTAAATCTGTACACTCACATATGTTAATGTATATAAAAAGAAAAAGAACACTAATATATTTGACTAATTGTCAGCATTTTTTTTTTTTTTTTTTTTTTTTTTTAAAACTTGATAAGAATGAAAAGTTAACCTAATCTATTATTAATAAAGAACATATAAGAGAAAATATAGGAGTCAGGTGTCATCAATACCTTATTAGTTATTCATATATTAGCTTAGTGTTATAATGCCAACTTTAATATCAAATATACTGCTGACTCTGATACTTTCTTAATTGAATATGGATCTTAGTAGTTATAAGTAGAACCTAAATCTAAATCTAGACATTTACATATGCTGTTTTGTATAAATAGAGAAATAACACTAATAGATTTCACTAATTGTCAACGTTTTTAAAACATGGTAAAAATAAAGTGTAAATCTAAGTATAGGAAATATGAGATTGTGGTGCCACCTATACCTTATGTGCTTATCGTATATTAACTTGGTGCGATGATACCAGATTCTTTCTTATTAAATAAAAACCCTAGCAGTTATAAGTAGAACCAAACTAAAGTAGTGAATAAGATGTGATATAATGATGTGAAACATAAATGTTTGAAACCTAATGAACAACCATGTCTAAATGCGGATAGGACAACTCTATAATAATACATGTTTACTGATGTTTATTATGTATATTTGAATGATGTAGTGCCTGCTGAATCTCTCAGGCTAGTTCTATATTGACATTAATAATATCTACTTCATTTTGACTCTAATTCTTTATAATAGACAAATATATCTATATGGACTAAGTAATGAAGTATGTGAAGTCTAATAATGTGGCGGGTTGTTTAGTTCCATACAATGCACCCCAAAGTGGAAATGATAGATGGTTACAGAAAAATGGATATTTCTAATTCTGAATTAAGTCCCTGGGGTTGTAAGGTTTGTAAAGTGTATATAGTTTCAGATTCGACTCTAAGTAGTTCTGTTTCCAAATTACCCCCTCTCCAATTCCTAGTTACTTTCTTGATACCCCAAAATCTAAAATCTGCCAAATTATTATTGTGTTTATATATAAAAATGTATCTTTTTTCCCTTTTTCTATTATCCAAAGGTGCTCACGGATCCTTTCTCTAAGGCTTCTCGTTGTCTCACCAATATATTGTTTGTTGCATGTACATTGAATCATGTATATTACTCCCTTGTCTTGGCACCTAATTGTACTATCTATTTTGTAGACTTTTCCTGTTTGTGTCGATTTGTATTCCTTAATTTTGTGACTGTGTTGGCATGACTTACAGTTGATACAGGGGAAGAAGCCATTTAAATTTTCTCCTGACAGACTAATTTGTTTTTCCTTATTTTGTTCATTTTTAAACTCACTTGGAGCTAGGATAGTTTTAAGGTTCCTGGCCTTTTTGTAGATGATATTAGGGTATGGAGGGACCCTGTTACCAATAATCGGATCATTCTGCACCAAGTGCCAATGTTTATTCATAATTTTTTTCAGAGTCTTATGATCCTCATTATAATTTGTGATTAATGGTGTATTGATGTAATTGCTCTCTGAAACAACTGTCTTAGATTTATCCTTATATTTAAGAAATTCTTTCCTATCAATGGATTCGATATCTTTTTTGGCTTTAGTAATTAAATCTTTTTTATATCCCTTCTCAAGGAATTTTCTTTCCAGAAAATCTGCTTGTTCCAGGTAATCTACATTATTTGAACAATTTCTACGTAAGCGGATGCATTGACTTTTTGGGACATTTTCCTTCCATCTTTTCAGATGGCAACTATCTGAATGTATCAGGTTGTTAGCATCTACTTTTTTGAAATGTGTCTTCGTATTTAATGAATTCTCCACTATCTCAATCTCTAAATCAAGGAACACAATTTTTTCTTTACTTGTAATGTTAGTAAATTTTAAACCTAAATTGTTACAGTTCATATCCGCCAAAAAATTTTCTAGACATACGACATCTCCACTCCAAATCATTAAGATATCGTCTATATATCTTTTATAGAGCACGAGGTTTGCGCCAAATTCATGGTCTCGGATAAAATTTTGTTCCCAATTACCCATGAATAAGTTTGCATAACTTGGCGCAAACCTCGTGCCCATCGCTGTACCTGTGATCTGTAAATAGAATTTTCCATTAAAAGAAAAATAGTTTTGATTAAGGATAAAATTGATGCCATCTAATATAAATTTGGCCTGCTCTTTTTGTAGTATTTTGTCAGTATTTAGATAGCTCTCCACCGCCCTTATACCTTCATCATGTTTGATGCTTGTATAAAGTGATGATACATCACTTGTTATAAGATAGTAATTATTTTTCCATTCTAATTTTTCTAATATTTGAAGTATTTCGGTTGTATCTTTCAAATAGGAAGGGAGAGTTCTAACATATTTTTGCAGGAATTTATCTATATACTCAGAAAGATTACAAGTAAGTGATCCAATGCCAGAGATAATTGGCCTCCCTGGTGGGTTATTGAGATCTTTGTGTATTTTTGGCAAATAATAAAAAATGGGTATTTTCGGAAATTTTGGTGATAAATATTTGAATTCTCTGGCATTTATAATGCCTTTATCCTTTGCTCTAGTAGTGAATTTAATCTATTAGAATATAAAATTGTAGGATCTGATTTAAGTATAGTGTAAGTGGTTTTATCATTAAGTAATCTGCTTGTTTCAATCAGATAATCATCTTTGTTTAAAATGACAACTCCTCCCCCTTTGTCTGCCTGTTTGATAACTATGTTTTTGTTCTTTTGTAAACTTTGTATAGCTTGTTTTTCTCTAACAGACAGATTGTATTTAATATGTGTGGTTGATGTTAAGCTTTGTATATCTTTTTGTACTAGTTGCTCAAAAAGTTCCAAATTACTTCCCCGTTCATGTTTTGGATAGAATTTTGATTTTTGTTTTAAGTCTGTGTGTATATATTGAGAAGTTTGACCTAGGCTAATATTCTGATGTACGGGGTTTGAAAAGTTTCTTTCAATCGGATTCTTTAAAAAATACTTTTTTAGGGTTAATTTTCTAACAAACTGGCTAATATTGATATGTGTCTGGAATTTATTCAATCTAGTAGATGGTGCAAAGGATAGACCTGTGTTCAGAACATTGATTTCTTCTTTGTTTAGTGTAGTACTACTGAGATTAAAAATTCCCTTTGCCACTACTTCGTTCTCTTGTAGTCCCTTGTTCTCCCTTCTTCCTCTTCCTCTACACCCTCTCTTGACCTTTTTCTTGGACTTCTTTGTGCTTTTGGTGCATCTCTTTCTAGCCTCTGTTCTAATCTTGGAGTTTCGGGGGCTTTTGGGCCTTGGTATAAAAAATGATGATTTGGTGATTCAATGTCTCTTTGGGTTTCAATATTTTGGAATCTATTATAGGTGGGTATTTGCCAGGCGGAATTGTCATATGTATGATTGTGATTGTTACTCCTGGAATAGCTCCAAGAGTTATCGTTTCTCCAAGAATTATCATTTCTCTCATTCCTCCTATTATATCTATTACGTTCTTCCTGGGGGGCTTGGTATTGGTTAGAATGATTATAGTTATTTCTTCTATAATATTGATTCCTATAAGTATCCCCAATGTTATAATGTGTTTGATAGTAGCCATTGTATGTATTGTCCATGTTAGACCTATTTTCTTTATTATGATATGTCCTATTCCAATCTCGTCTGTCAAATCTTGGCTCCATATCATGCCTTCTATTTCTATTATAAAAGGGTTTGTTCCAATCTCTTCTATTATAATTATCATTCATATGATTAGAATATTTTTGTTTATTAATATAATCACCCCTATTTATTCTATTTGCTTGATGTTGAGGTGTAAAGGGACTCTTAGGATTGTGGAACTGGTTTTTATATTTATTGTCATGATTCCTTTCAATATTAATATTGGTGGTTGATTGGCTAGAAGTGCCTGGTTGTATATCTATATTAATCGACTCTGTGGGTTGTTCTAAGTAATCATTTTGGTCTCTTTTTAGTTTTCCCCATTTCGTATTCAATATATCTTTCCTAAGTTCTCCTAATTTATCTATAATGTCTCTTTGTCTGTCTTTGTAGTCTTTGTTATCTTTTTTATCTGCTAATTTAATTTTAATCTCTGAGATGTTATTCTCAATATCTATAAGGGATAATTCTCTTGATTTTTTAATAATCCCCATTAGTGTTATAGATGCTTTTTCTAAGGTGTCTTCCCATTCTTTTTCAAACTGTGATTGTAACTCAAAGTTACATTTTTTCTTCAATCTCAAACCTCTTGGGACTATATTTGAGTCGATATATTTATTCATAAAAATCAGTTCTGTTTTCTGTTTAAGTTCTTTTGTCATATATTTCTCTAAAACAAACATTTCATCTTTGATGTTAATCGTAAAATGTATCTCATCATTTTTGATCATATAATTATCATTTAGATTAGCCAGGAGGTTGTCTCTGAATGTAAACATATCTTCTTCCATATTAGAAAAAAGTTTAAAGTGAAGCTAAATCTAGGGTTTTTATATGTATGTGTTACCTATACTTAACAGATGTGTAAGATAGCTGTTGGCGCAGCAACTCTAAGCAGAAGGATAGAGAGGGTAACAGTAAGTGGTAAAGAATAAGGGTTGGCGCTAACTGTAATCCTAAAAGCCTAGTTATGAAAACTACTCCTCCTTAGTAGTTTGATTAAAGTTAAATACAGAAAACTGGAAATGAATAACTGGCGCTAAATGAATAGCTAGGATTACACTACCTACGGTGGAAATAGATTCAATACCTATATATTGGACGTCAGTGGTGGATAAAAACTCGTATGGCAAAAATCACATATATGTGAATTACCTATAAATAACAAGTGCACTTGCTACTTGGTGTCAAACCTTAAAAAGCAAATAATAAAACTCTGTGGTCTAATCCGTACTATAGTGTGTACTAGAATCTAACAATATATGTATGGAACTAAACAACCCGCCACAGTATTAGACTTCACATACTTCATTACTTAGTCCATATAGATATATTTGTCTATTATAAAGAATTAGAGTCAAAATGAAGTAGATATTATTAATGTCAATATAGAACTAGCCTGAGAGATTCAGCAGGCACTACATCATTCAAATATACATAATAAACATCAGTAAACATGTATTATTATAGAGTTGTCCTATCCGCATTTAGACATGGTTGTTCATTAGGTTTCAAACATTTATGTTTCACATCATTATATCACATCTTATTCACTACTTTAGTTTGGTTCTACTTATAACTGCTAGGGTTTTTATTTAATAAGAAAGAATCTGGTATCATCGCACCAAGTTAATATACGATAAGCACATAAGGTATAGGTGGCACCACAATCTCATATTTCCTATACTTAGATTTACACTTTATTTTTACCATGTTTTAAAAACGTTGACAATTAGTGAAATCTATTAGTGTTATTTCTCTATTTATACAAAACAGCATATGTAAATGTCTAGATTTAGATTTAGGTTCTACTTATAACTACTAAGATCCATATTCAATTAAGAAAGTATCAGAGTCAGCAGTATATTTGATATTAAAGTTGGCATTATAACACTAAGTTAATATATGAATAACTAATAAGGTATTGGTGACACCTGACTCCTATATTTTCTCTTATATGTTCTTTATTAATAATAGATTAGGTTAACTTTTCATTCTTATCAAGTTTTAAAAAAAAAAAAAAAAAAAAAAAAAATGCTGACAATTAGTCAAATATATTAGTGTTCTTTTTCTTTTTATATACATTAACATATGTGAGTGTACAGATTTAGGAATTTCCACCTTTAAGAAAAAAGAGGTGGTGTTTATTGGCTCCAATAAGATTGGTTATTTACTGGCCAATGAGATCTAAGGAACACCTTTAAAAGGTGTGTGTAATATACCTGGAGTATCTTGATAAAGCCCTCCTGGGGTGAAACGCGTAGAAATTTACTCCAGTGTTTTGTTTTTACTATTGGACACTAAGAGACTTATACAACACTAATAGCTGCGATCCAGCCCCCTCTTGTGGACGAACAAAGCTAACTGCCACTTGAGGACCAGGGATCTGATCAGCGCCAATATTAGTGGTCCTATTTTGCTGCTCATACTGCATGAAGTGCAGTTTTTAAGGAACACTTCCACCAAATCTAAGGGTCACAGGCACCTTGGGACGTTGTAACATTGACCGGACGGTTACACCTATCATCAGAGATACCGTCACACATACTCAGTAAGAGGATCCATCCGGCCTATCAAAGAAAGGGTGTGTGGCCCAAACCGCCAATCATCACGAAAGCGGGCGGTTTGTTGTTTAGCCGCGAAATACCCCGTAAGACACAGACGCCGAAGTAAGCACTAGGAATCAATATACGGTCGAGCTGTCAGCTCCCGTAACTCCGAGTTCAGTAAGGTACCTTACTAGTTATAAAACTGTGACTTTCCCATCATACAGGAACTTTGTTGTATCAGACATCTGTTGATATATTAATTCTATTTGGAGCCAATATTTGTTTCTTGCCTAATACACTCAAGGGAGACGTCCCTAGTGTGAGTTTTATATATCAGTCAGCCATTTTTTTATACGAATGTTTAATGTCTAATATTAAATATATTTATGATTTTTAAACTATAGTAAGAGAGATTTATTTGCATATACCGGATCCTATATACTGCAACAGATTTTTGTTTCACTTAGCAGACCGCTATACACCGCATTTGTATTTTGATGTATTTTGATATATTTTTTTACACATTGTATTTTGATATATATTTTTACACACTGTATCCTTTACACACTGTATCCTTTTCCTGCATTTTAATACTAGTTAAGGCTATTGTTAGATTCTAGTACACACTATAGTACGGATTAGACCACAGAGTTTTATTATTTGCTTTTTAAGGTTTGACACCAAGTAGCAAGTGCACTTGTTATTTATAGGTAATTCACATATATGTGATTTTTGCCATACGAGTTTTTATCCACCACTGACGTCCAATATATAGGTATTGAATCTATTTCCACCGTAGGTAGTGTAATCCTAGCTATTCATTTAGCGCCAGTTATTCATTTCGAGTCTCACCTAATAACCCGGGTTACATTATTGAGACATTTTCTCTTAAGGAGCAGAGCCTCTGTATTGGGGAACACTGTTTTGGATATCCATTATACCAATCTGTTTTACAGCCCCCTGCGTGCTACTAGCACTAAGTGCAGGGCTTTCCAAAGAGGACCGGGAGTACAGCGCATAGAGGGGAGCGCAGGAATCGGCCTCTACCTTCAGCCGGAACACCTTTCTGTGACGTCAGACGCCAAAGCTGCAGTCAGCCCCGCTCGAGGTGAGGACCGGGCGAGGGAGTAAGACCGGCAACTGACAAGTCTACAACTTGGTAAAGTTATGGCTTTTTGGTGTTGACACACAAATATCTTACAAAGTAAGAGAACTTTGGACAACGGATTCATTTCTCTAAACACTATATTTGGCAGCTACGGCTTTTCTCTAATAAGGCAGCTTGGTGGTATTTCAATTACGGAACACTGTCATTTATTTTGGTGTTTTAAAAATAACATTTATTTCTGCCTGTATCACAATTACTACATAGGCACTGCCGATTATCTTGTTTGTTTTTTAAATCTGAATTAGTTTTAGCGATCAATAGACTTTTTAGGATATTAGCGGTCAATAGACTTTTTAGGACATTAGCTTAATTTATTTTGGGGAGACGTCCCTTTGTATTTATATCTGTGATCATTAATATGTTTTATTAAATCTGTTTTATGTTGATACCTTTAGCTTTGAGCGCCTCCCTTATTTCTATGTGATTGACATACATTGGCCCTAGACACATTGTAGGTGTAGAGATTATACCAACAAGTTCTAAGTATGTACCTTGATCTGAGAGAGCATTATGAACAGAGTGATTTATATCTATTTGAACATCATAGCTGTAATCTGTTATATTTAAATCATTTATTGATATTGGTACACCATTTAAAGGGATTCCTTTATGGTTGACAGGAACAGTAGAGCATATCCAGCAGTCTGTGGCATTCAGCTGTTTGGTGGTCTGTTGATGTAAAAGCCAGATGGAATTTGTCTGTTTGTCACCCCCTTTACTGGTGCATAGAGGTATAAAACACAAAGAAAATGACAAAGAGAAAAGCAGGACAGTATATGCATTTTAGTAGTTTGTTAAACCTCTTTGTCCCCACTGGCCTTACCCTTTCGACACAGGTTCTTATCACCGACCTGGAAGTCCACCTTCTTACAGTGGGAGGTGTGTTTTCAGTTTGGTTTCCCTTCCATTTTGACTGAGGTAGGTGTGGTCAGTAACACCTGGTATGGTCCGTCAAATCGGGCTCTAGGTGTCTCGTATATTCTTATCACCACCCAGTCTCCAGGGTGCAGGTGGTGAGTTCCAGTTATTTCTTCTGGATCTGGTAATAAAGAGAAAACTTTTCAATGCAAATTAGTCAGTTGCTCATGCAGCTAAACAACATAATCAGTTAGAGAAGCATACTGCCCATGTAATTCTTGTGGAAAGAAAAGGCCTGTTAGTGGTGTTCTAACAAACAAAATCTCAAATGTTGAAAGGCCATGCTTTTCCTTTGGGATGTGTCTTACTGCAAAGAAGGCTAAAGGTAAGGCTTGTACCTAAGTAAGTTTTGTCCGCTCACATTTCTTGACTATTTTTTTTTTTAAAATACCATTTGCTCTCTATACTTTCCCAGATGATTGTGGGTGGTAAGGAGTATGGAGATGCTGGTTAATCTGCAACCCTTTCATCATTTCTGCAAACACTTGCCCAGTAAAATGAGTCCCTCAATCAGATTCTACTCTTTCAGGTAGACCATATCTGCACACAATTTCAGTTATCAGCTTTTTGACTATCACACCTCCACCCAAGAGGAAAACACACACCAAAACATACTCATAGACTCCACATTTGGGCAGCATCTCCACCTTTGTCAGTTAACCTGGATTGTATTTAGCACAGATCATGCATTTCTTGCACCATTCAGTTGCAAATTGTGAGAAACCTGGTGCAAACCAACATTTATTGACACTAGCAATCATTCCTCCTTTGGAAACATGGGAAGGGAGATGAGATAGACTGGTTAAAACGTGATATAACACTGAAGGTGCACACAATCTACCATTTCCAAGTTTCCAAACCTCATTTTCCGGTTTGCAACCAGCGTTTTTCCACTTGCTATGAGTTAGGGAACCTGTTTGGTTTTGGAGGGATTTTTAAAACATCCATTTTCAAATTCTCCACAGTTTCAATGGACTGATGGAGTATCATGAGAGCTGCCTTCTTGGCTGCTTCATCTACCCTGTTATTACCCATAGTGATAGGATATATTGCTTGCTGATGTGCCTGGCATTTCATAACAGCTATGGCTGCAGGTAGCTTCACTTTTTGTAGCAAATCCTGTATGAGGTCTGCATGTTTTACCATTTTTACGCTAAAAGTTAGGAAACCTCTATGTGCCCACAGGAAGCCAAAATCATTGAGGACTCCATAAGCATAACAGGAGTCTGTATATATGTTTACAGTCTTCAATTCACATGCCTTGGTCAGGGCAAACAACTCAGCACTTTGTGCTGAATGTATGCCAAGATCAAGGGGCTCAGAGTACAGAATGGAGGTGTCATCCGCTATGGCAAATCCAGCGGCAAACCCTCCCTCTTATCTCTGCAGTCGAGACCCATCTACATAGAGAGTCATTTCAGCATTTAGTAGACATGTGCGCTGCTAAAAAATTTGTTTTGTTTAGTTTTGATTTGTTAAATAAATAATTTTGTTTCTGCAAATTAGTTTAGTTAAGTTAATCGTTTTTTCCGATCAGTTTGTTTCTTCAGATCCATTCTTTATTCATATGCATTATTCTATTCTGAAGTTTAGAATAGAATAATGCATAGGAATAAAGAATGGATATGAAAAAAATGAAAGGATCTGAAAAAAATATTTAATTTAACATAACTAATTTGCCGGCGATTGCCGAAACAAAATTATCTAAAATCGCCACCACCACCCACATTGCAGACACTAAATAAAACTATTAACCCCTAAACCACCATCCCCCACATCGCTGACACTACCGTAACCTATTGACCCCTAAACCGCACCCCCCACATCGCCGACACTAACTAAATCACTAATAAAGCTATTAACCCCTAAACCGCCATCCCCCCACATCGCCACCACTACCTTAATCTATTAACCCCTAAACCGTACCCCCCACATCGCAAACACTAACTAGACCTAATAACCCATAAACCACAGTTCCCAAACATCGCAAACACTAACTAAACCTATTAACCCCTAAACCGCAGTTCTCAAACATCGCCAACACTAACTAAACCTATTAACAGCTAAACCGCCGTTCCCAAACATCGCCAACGCTAACTAAACCTATTAACCCCTAAACCGTCTCACCCCCCCACATCGCAACAACCTAAATTAAACTGTATCAACCCCTAAACCTAACACCCTCTAACTTTAACATAATTAAAAAATACCTAAATTAAAGTTACAATTATTAACTAACTACCTATTTAAAAATTAATGCAAACTTACCTGTGAAATAAAAATAAAAAACCTAACACCTAGATTTAGAGTTCTGCGTTAGCCGTCAAAACCAGCATTAAGGGGTCCTAACGCTGGTTTTGGCCTACCGCTGGTATTTAGAGTCTTGTAGGTAAGGGTCTAACGCTCACTTTTCCAGCCGTGACTTTTCCATATCGCAGATCCCCTTACGTCAATTGCGTATCCTATCTTTTAAATGGGATCTTCCTAATGCCGGTATTTAGAGTCTTGGCTGAAGTGAGCGTTAGAACTCTAACGACAAAACTCCAGCCGCAGAACAAAGCCAGGAGTTAAGAGCTTTCTGGGCTAACGCCGGTTCATAAAGCTCTTAACTACTGTGCTCTAAAGTACACTAACACCCATAAACTACCTATGCACCCCTAAACCGAGGTCCCCCCACAAAAATTTTAAAACCCTAATCTGCTGACCGCACGCCGCCGCAACCTACATTATCCCTATGTACCCCTAATCTGCTGCCCCTAACATCGCCGACACCTACATAATATTTATTAACCCCTAATCTGCCCCCCTCAACATCGCCTCTACCTTACCTACACTTATTAACCCCTAATCTGCCGACCGGACCTCGCCACCACTATAATAAATGTATTAACCCCTAAACCGCCTCACTCCCGCCTCAAAAACCCTATAATAAATAGTATTAACCCCTAATCTGCCCTCCCTAAAATCTCCGACACCTAACTTCAAGTATTAACCCCTAATCTGCCGACCGGACCTCGCCGCTACTCTAATAAATGTATTAACGCCTAAAGCTAAGTCTAACCCTAACACTAACACCCCCCTAAATTAAATATAATTTAAATGTAACTAAATAAAATAAATCTTATTAAATAAATTATTCCTATTTAAAGCTAAATAATTACCTGTAAAATAAACCCTAATATAGCTACAATATAAATAATAATTATATTGTAGCTATTTTAGGATTTATATTTATTTTACAGGCAACTTTGTATTTATTTTAACTAGGTACAATAGCTATTAAATAGTTAATAACTATTTAATAGCTACCTAGTTAAAATAATTACAAAATTACCTGTAAAATAAATCCTAACCTACACTATAAATAAATTAATTAAATAAACTACTTACAATTATCTACAATTAAATCAACTAAACTAAATTACAAAAACAAACACTAAATTACAAAAAATAAAAAAAAGATTACAAGAATTTTAAACTAATAAAACCTACTCTAAGCCCCCTAAAAAAATAACAAAGCCCCCAAAATGAAAAAATGCCCTACCCTAATCTAAAATAAAAAGTTTACAGCTTTTTTACCTTACCAGCCCTTAAAAGGGCCTCTTGCGGGGCATGCCCCAAAGAAAACAGCTCTTTTGCCTGTAAAAAAACATACAATACCCCCCCCCAACATTACAACCCACCACCCACATGCCCCTAATCTAACCCAAACCCCCCTTAAAAAACCTAACACTAAGACCCTGAAGATCTTCCTACCTTGTCTTCACCACGCCGAGTATCACCGATCCGTCCAGAAGAGGCTCGGAAGTCTTCATCCTATCTGGCAAGAAGAGGTCCAGAAGAGGCTCCGAAGTTTTCATCCTATCCGGCAAGAAGAGGAGATCCGGACCGGCAAACATCTTCATCCAAGCGGCATCTTCTATCTTCATCCATCCGACGAGGACCGGCTCCATCTTCAAGACCTCCGGCGCGGAACATCCTCTTCTCCCGACGGACTAATGACGAATGAAGGTTCCTTTAAGGGACGTCATCCTAAGGGGGATAGTTATCAACATGTCAACTTTCCTGCCTTCGCCGGCCCAATACGCCCACCTAAGCTCGCCTACCATCGCCGCCGTGGACCTGAAAAAATTCGCCTAAGTTATCAATAAATCTTTCAAAAAGCCGCGCACCAAGTACGATGAGCAGCGGACTGTGAGAGTTATCACTCATCCGATCTCGCTGCTCTTCGGCTTTTTTACAGCTTTATTGCTAGCCTGTCACTAAACACCCACACTAACTACACTGTTCTACAACCTATACCGGCGTCCCCGGAGCCCCCCGCAACTCAATAAAGTTACTAATCCCTAAACCACCACTCCTAGACCCCGCCGCAACTCTTATAAATGTATTAACCCCTAAACCGCCGCTCCTAGACCCCGCCGCAACTCTTATAAATGTATTAACCCCTAAACCGCTGCTCCCGGACACCGCCGCAACCTACATTATACCTAGTAACCCCTATCCTGCCCCCCCTATACCGCCGCCCTCTATAATAAAGTTATTAACCCCTATCCTGCTGATCCCGCACCTCACCGCAACTAAATAAATAGTTTAACCCCTAAACCGCCGCTCCCAGACCCTGCCGCAACCTATATTAAATTTATTAACCCCTAATCTGCCCCCCTACACCGTCGCCACCTATAATACATTTATTAACCCCTATCCTGGCCCCCACTACACCGCCGCCACTGTAATAAATTTATTAAACCCTAAACCTAAGTCTAACCCTAACACCCCCCTAACTTAAATATTAATTAAATAAAAAATTTCTATTATTAACTAAATTAATCCTATTTAAAACTAAATACTTACCTTTAAAATAAACCCTAATATAGCTACAATATAAATAATAATTATATTGTAGCTACCTTAGGATTTATTTTTATTTTATAGGTAACTTTCAATTTATTTTAACTAGGTACAATAGCTATTAAATAGTTATTAACTATTTAATAGCTACCTAGCTAAAATAAAGAGAAATTTACCTTTAAAATAAAAACTAACCTAAGTTACAATTACACCTAACACTACACTATACTTAAATAAATTATTCCTATTTAAAACTAAATACTTACCTGTAAAATAAACCCTAAGATAGCTACAATGTAATTAATAATTACATTGTAGCTATTTTAGGATTTATATTTATTTTACAGGTAACTTTGTATTTATTTTAGCTAGTTAGAATAGTTATTAAATAGTTATTAACTATTTAATAACTACCTAGCTAAAAGAAATACAAAATTACCTGTAAAATAAATCCTAACCCAAGTTACAATTAAACCTAACACTACACTATCATTAAATAAATTAAATAAATTAAATACAAATAACTACAATTAAATACAATTACATAAACTAACTAAAGTACAAAAAATAAAAAAAGCTAAGTTACAAAAAATAAAAAAATAGGTTACAAACATTTAAAAAATATTACAACAATTTTAAGCTAATTACACCTAATCTAAGCCCCCTAATAAAATAACAAAGCCCCCCAAAATAAAAAAATTCCCTACCCTATTCTACGTTAAAAAAGTTCAAAGCTCTTTTACCTTACCAGCCCTTAAAAGGGCCTTTTTTGGGGCATGCCCCAAAGAAAACTGCTCTTTTGCCTGTAAAAGAAAAATACAACATTAAAACCCACCACCCACATACTCCTAATCTAACCCAAACCCCCCTTAAAATAACCTAACACTAATCCCCTGAAAATCATCCTACCTTGAGTCGTCTTCACTCAGCCGAGCCACCGATGGAACTGAAGAGGAGATCCGGAGCGGCAGAAGTGATCCTCCAGGCGGCGCTGAAGAAGTCTTCCATCCGGGCGATGTTATCTTCCAAGCAGCGCTGAAGAAGTCTTCTATCCGGGCGATGTCCTCTTCCAAGCGGGGTCTTCAATCTTCAATCTTCATCCCGCCGACACGGAACATCCTTCTTTCCCGACGGACTACCGACGAATGAAGGCTTCTTTAAGGGACGTCATCCAAGATGGCGTCCCTTCAATTCCGATTGGCTGATAGGATTCTATCAGCCAATCGGAATTAAGGTAGGAAAAATCTGATTGGCTGATTGAATCAGCCAATCAGATTGAAGTTCAATCCGATTGGCTGATCCAATCAGCCAATCAGATTGAGCTCGCATTCTATTGGCTGATCCGATCAGCCAATAGAATGCGAGCTCAATCTGATTGGCTGATTATTTTAAATGTTTGTAACCTATTTTTTTATTTTTTGTACTTTAGTTAGTTTATGTAATTGTATTTAATTGTAGTTATTTGTATTTAATTTATTTAATTTATTTAATGATAGTGTAGTGTTAGGTTTAATTGTAACTTAGGTTAGGATTTATTTTACAGGTAATTTTGTATTTCTTTTAGCTAGGTAGTTATTAAATAGTTAATAACTATTTAATAACTATTCTAACTAGCTAAAATAAATACAAAGTTACCTGTAAAATAAATATAAATCCTAAAATAGCTACAATGTAATTATTAATTACATTGTAGCTATCTTAGGGTTTATTTTACAGGTAAGTATTTAGTTTTAAATAGGAATAATTTATTTAAGTATAGTGTAGTGTTAGGTGTAATTGTAACTTAGGTTAGTTTTTATTTTACAGGTAAATTTCTCTTTATTTTAGCTAGGTAGCTATTAAATAGTTAATAACTATTTAATAGCTATTGTATCTAGTTAAAATAAATTGAAAGTTACCTATAAAATAAAAATAAATCCTAAGATAGCTACAATATAATTATTATTTATATTGTAGCTATATTAGGGTTTATTTTAAAGGTAAGTATTTAGTTTTAAATAGGATTAATTTAGTTAATAATAGAAATATTATTTAGATTTATTTAATTAATATTTAAGTTAGGGTTAGTGTTAGACTTAGGTTTAGGGGTTAATAAATTTATTACAGTGGCGGCGGTGTAGTGGGGGGCAGGATAGGGGTTAATAAATGTATTATAGGTGGCGACGGTGTAGGGGGGGCAGATTAGGGGTTAATAAATTTAATATAGGTAGCGGCAGGGTCCGGGAGCGGTGGTTTAGGGGTTAAACTATTTATTTAGTTGCGGCGAGGTGCGGGATCATCAGGATAGGGGTTAATAACTTTATTATAGAGGGCGGCGGTATAGGGGGGGCAGGATAGGGGTTACTAGGTATAATGTAGGTTGCGGCGGTGTCCGGGAACGGCGGTTTAGGGGTTAATACATTTATTATAGTTGCGGCGGGGTCAGCGAGCGGCGGTTTAGGGGTTAATATGTATAGAGTAGCTTGCGGTGGGCTCCGGGAGCGGCGGTTTAGGGGGTAATAACTTTATTTAGTTGCAGCGGTGTAGGGGGGGACAGCTTAGGGGTGTTTAGACTCGGGGTACATGTTAGGGTGTTAGGTGTAGACAGCTCCCATAGGAATCAATGGGATGTCTGGCAGCAGCGAACTTGTACTTTCGCTATGGTCAGACTCCCATTGATTCCTATGGGATCTGCCGCCTCCAGGGCGGCGGATTGAAAACCAGGTACGCTGGGCCGGAAAAGTGCCGAGCGTACCTGCTAGTTTTTTGATAACTACCAAAAGTAGTCAGATTGTGCCGCACTTGTGTGCGGAACATCTGGAGTGACGTAAGAATAAATCTGTGTCGGACTGAGTCCGGCGGATCGAAACTTTCGTCACAAAATTCTACTTTTGCCGGTCTCTAACCTTTGATAACTAAGGCGAATCAGCCTCGCCCCAAATACGCTGTGGAATTCCAGCATATTTGAGGTTGACGGCTTGATAACTAGGCCCCTAAATGTCATCCCTCAAATTCTGATTGGCTGATAGGATTCTATCAGCCAATCGGAATTAAGGTAAGAAAAATCTGATTGGCTGATTGAATCAGCCAATCAGATTCAAGTTCAATCCGATTGGCTGATCCAATCAGCCAATCAGATTGAGTTTGCATTCTATTGGCTGTTCCGATCAAATACTGCAATTCGCCGTTGAAGAACCTGGAGTCGAGAAGGTCTTGGACTTCATAAGAGTCAGACTCTAAGGGTACAGCTAGAGGTGGGAGGACGGTAGCGGTAGAGGTTGACTTGGTTGCTGGTTTCAGAAGTGAAATGTGAAAGGTTGGATGAATAGGTAGCGAAGACAGAAGCTCCAGTGTGACTGTGTTGGCATTAACGACATGTGTAATGGTGAACGGACCAATGAACAAATCTGATAACTTTTTACAAGGAACAGGTATTTTGATGTTTTTGTAGAGAGCCAGACGCTGTGACCAACTGCATAAGGTGGAGCAGCTCTTCTGCGTACGTAATAATATTTTTTCTGGGTGGCTTGTGCATTTTGGATATTCTTATGAAGGAAATGGAAATTTTCTGCTATGGTTTGTAGAAGATCATCAACAGTGGGTGAGTTCGCAGAATGCGACTCAACTAAGCTAAAGTTGGGATGATAAGCATAGTTAGCAAAGAATGGGGAGAGATTAGTCGAACTGTTGGTGGAATTGTTAGAAGCAAATTCAGCCAGATATATGTATTGAGCCCATTGGGATTGATGGTATGAACAGTAACAGCGTAGGTACTGCTCGAGCCATTGCTTTAACCTCTCAGTCTGACCGTTGGTTTGCGTATGAAACACTGTGCTTAGACGATGGTCGATTTGTAGATGACCCGAAAGATTTTTCCAGAATTTGGAGGTGAACTGTGCACCTCTATCAGTTGTTATGATCTTTGGGAGACCATGGAAACATACTACGGAGTTTAAAAATAGCTGTGCCGTTTCACTGGAGGTAGGTAGTTTATGGAATGGGATAAACAAAGCCATTTTTGTAAGGATGTCTGTGATGACTAAGATGGTGTTAAAACCAGAACTTGTAGGAAGTCCACCCACTGTTGATGATCTTCTACAAACCATAGCAGAAAATTTCCATTTCCTTCATAAGAAAATGTTTGTGAATCAGGGGATCCTGATTCCCACCAAATCCCCAGTAAATACACCCCCTTATCCTGTGGCTAAGTCAGGAAAACCAGCTCAGTTCCGCCTAGTTCATGATTTATGGGCAGTGAATAAAATTATTCAGGAAGATTCCTTCAGATGCCTCCTGGTTCAGTATGATAGATTTGGTTGATGCTTTATTTTGTGTCCTTGTACATACTGACTCCCAACACCTGTTTGTCTTCACCTTTGAGGGACAATAGTATGCTTGGTCGAGATTGCCACAGGGGATGGTCTCTTCTCCATCTGAATTTTGGTCAAGTTATGAAAAAGGTCCTAGATAGATTACCTGTAAATTACCTGTACAATAAATCCTAACCTAAGTTACAATTAAACCTAACACTACACTATCAATAAATTAATTAAATAAACTACCTACAATTATCTACAATTAAATCAACTAAACTAAATTACAAAAAAAACAAACACTAAATTGCAAAAAATAAAAAAAGATTACAAAAATTTTAAACTAATTACAACTACTCTAAGCCCCCTAAAAAAATAACAAAGCCCCCAAAATAAAAAAATGCCCCACACTTAACCTTCCGTTGTCCCTTTGCTGTGCAGACAATGTTAGTAACAGTTTACTTGAAAAACTCAGAAAATAGAAAGTATTTGTGTCTGAGCACTTGCTTTCTCCGCAGAGGGGCATCTTGGAGCAGTGCATTCACACACCAGGAAGGACCTTGTACACTCACACATTCATAACAAAAGATGTTAAAACATAAAACAGTTGTTTCAGGTTCTTGGGAGTTTGTACTTACGACAGGACAGAGGGTTTAGGAATCAGAGGAGGGGAGAGCAATTTGAGACAGAAGGGATCTCACCTGTTGGAGCTGGTGGTCTCCTGTCCTCAGGTTGCAGAATCGCTTTCAAACTCATGGGTTTCGGAACCAAAATGTTGAAAAAGAAAAATACAACTTGAAACAACTGGTCCAAATGTAAAAGGTTATTATTGAACAATCAAGCAGGATTTCAGCAGAGTGACAGCATTTCATCACTTTAAAGTAACACAAGCTGGCATCCAAAATCAGATAAGAACAGTGTCTCTTTATAGCCTCAAATTGTCCCATGTGCTGTGGTTTGAGCCAATCCAGAATCTTCACATGTAGGAAACTTTTTTATCCCGGTTACTGCCGCCAGGCCCTATCTTTGCGGCGATGTGTGCTAGGGATCAAGTCGCCCTTTTAGTATGTTGTTGTCATACTCTGCAAGGGAGCAGGTTCAGGAGTTGGGAGCTGTTGTGCAGAGGTATCAGGTTCTGGGGTTAAAGTTGTGTTTTGTCTGCGTGTGTCTTTCCTTTTTGGCATAATTAATTAGGTACAAGGTTTTAGGAAATAAAAGGTGATGGTTTTATTTATAGGATAATTAGCAATGCAGAGATATGCAATTAGATAACACAATGTCTATAGGCTGTAGTATTAGGCAGGAATACAGATCTTTGTAATAACAGGCAGGATACTTGCATATGCTGTAGATTGGAACTGTGTAATAACAGGCTGGAATGTAGCACTTTGTAATAACAGGCAGGATACTTGCATATGCTGTAGAATGGAACTGTGTAATAACAGGCAGGAATGCAGCGCTTTGTATAACAGGCAGGATACTTGCATATGCTGTAGACTGGAACTGTGTAATAACAGGCAGGATACTTGCATATGCTGTAGACTGGAACTGTGTAATAACAGGCAGGAATGCAGGGCTTTGTATAACAGGCAGGATACTTGCATATGCTGTAGACTGGAACTGTGTAATAACAAACAGGAATACAGAGCTTTGTATATCAGGCAGGATATTTGCATATGCTGTAGACTGGAACTGTGTTATAACAGGCAGGAATGCAGGGCTTTGTAATAACAGACAGGATACTTGCATATTCTGTAGACTGGAACTGTGTTATAACAGGCAGGAATGCAGGGCTTTGTTTATCAGGCAGGATATTTGCATATGCTGTAGACTGGAACTGTGTAAAAACAAACAGGAAACTTGCATAGACTGCAAACTGGAACTCTATAGTATCAGGTAAAAAGCAAGCAAAAGTACCTGAGTCAGTCTTTAGGAAATAGAGAATTAGGCAAGATCAATTGCCAGGAAACCAGTCCTAAAACGAAACACAGTGCCAAGGGAATATCCAGAAGAGTAGTCAGGAAATGAAGCAGAAATCAGGAACCAGGAAATCCAACAAATCTGTATTTCACTCAGGAAACAGGACCAGAGGGTCTTTCAGAGTATAACACTCAATGTCAAGGCCCAGAACTGAAAACAAACCCCCCAGATATAGCAGGCTGCTGATTATATGATTTGTTTCAGCTGGAAAGCAGGTGGAGCCAGAGAGCCAAAGTTGCAGCAAACAGATAAACCCAATATTCTTAGCCTGTGATCAAGCCAACTGGTGGCAAAGTGGTAAAACAACAGGCTGGGAAGAACAGCAGCCGAAATAGAGACTGGTCCCAGGTTCAATTCTAGGCTGGATCATGACAGTTGTCAACAATTTGATGAGGCACCTAAGGATACCACTTGTTTGGGGCGTTTACCTTTTAGGAGAAATGTGGGACTGAATTTGAAGGGTCCCCCATTACTCCCAGATTGGCACCCCTTTTAAGGAGTTTTAAGAAGGAGCTTAGCAAGGTTTTCCCAGCCCGGCCCTCCCACTGGCGTTTTAGCGCATCTCTGTGACACATTATTTAAACATTGATTATTATTTTAGCGACATAGCTTCACAGTTATAATAGGGAAGTTTATTATTTAGTATAGTTTATTATAGTAAGTTATTTTTTTGGGGAGTAGGCAGTATGTGGACGTTACCTGGGGCATTCCAGGGGAATATAGTTTAGACGTTACATCAGTGTAGGCGCTATTAGTGACTTGGGTGTTCTGGGGGGTGTAGGTTAGACGTGACTTAGTTGTAGGTGGTCAGGGGGAGGTATGTATGTACTTGTAAAGCGCGGCTAATCACCCGTAAAGGTCTCAAGGCGACTTTGGAAGGATGAAAGGCAGAGTGGACCTTGTCTGGGATCGAACCTGTAACCCTCGGGTTGCTACAGAGCTCAACCACAGTGCATTAGCATGCTGAGCTATCTGTCCGGCCTTTCAGAGAGGTGGAGCAGGGGGAGTGTAGCTTGTCACATACCATATGCATTTTAACCCTTATAAAAAAAACATGTATATGTATAATTTTATCAGATAGTGTATAAATAAAAGTAACACATTATTTTAATGTATATGTCTGTCCAGCCTTTCAGAGAGTTGGAGCAGGGGGAGTGTAGCTTGTCACATACCATATACATTTTAACCCTTATAAAAAAAAACATGTATATGTATAATTTTATCAGATAGTGTATAAATAAAAGTAACACATTATTTTAATGTATTTATGTTGTGTTTGATGCACTTTTTTTTTGTACTTAGCACAACATAAAGCCTAACACAATGAGCACAAATTCCATTTACATTCAAGCAAAAGTATTTACTATGAACTTGGTTTGTGCAATCGTAATTTTGCCTATTGTGACTCGTGCAAACAATAGCGCATCACTTGTAATCTAGCCCTATGTTGTTATTTGAGTATATAAAAAGCTGATACTGTATCTCATCTCACAATTATGTAAACTCTTGGGTTACATGCATTAATTATATCACTGGGAGAACCAATTAAAGTGTTACTTACTTTCTTAAAGGATTTTGTCTGGCACTCGTTATTATCCAGACCTGCATTGAGAATTATTTCAAGCACTGAGAGAATGTAGTATATAATTAATCATTATCAAACATTTTTTTTATTCCAAGTCTATAAGAAACAACTTATATCTAGCTCTCTACAACACTATTTCTAATCTTGATTCTTACTCTGGTTTCCATTGACGTGACTTTTTGACACTATTTGGCAGCAAATGTACTCCTTTCTCTTTGCTAAACATGATTATTTACACAATTGAGCCTAACTTGTCATCAGAAACAGGTTTCTCCATGTCAGGTTAAGGTATCATACTGTTTCTTGGACAAAAATCTCATGCACTCCCACAAAATAAACATTTTGATCATATGCTATATATATATATATATATATATATATATATATATATATATATATATATATATATATATATATATATATATACACACAGTACTGTGCAAAAGTCTTTGGCCACCATTAGATGTGTTGTTTTAGCAATGGTATAATGACCATATATAATTATTTCTCAGTCTCTTTATTAGAATACAACCAGAAAATACAGGATATTTGTATGCAGTATTAAAAAACAGAAAAAAAACAGAAAAAAACGGCTTCTATAGGCTAAAGTGGCAAGTATTTAGTGTGAAAAAGAATAAAAAACAGTGGCGCCACCATGGCCTAATATCGCCGGTACAGGTAAAATGAGCAGCAATATGAGAATGTGAATACTCACAAACATAAAGCACCCCACTGGTGCTAGTAGAGCAGACTGACACTTCTCAATGGTTGAGCACACTGTATCCAAAGCGCAGAGACAGTCAGGAATCCTCTGACACTCCAATGTATATGTGCCTATGGATTGTGTTTCTGCTAATTGATTATCCAATCACAATAGCCTATTTGTTTTTAGATTCCTGTTAAATAGCAAGTGTTTTATAATGTTTGTTATAGCCTGATGAAACAGCCCTGAGCAGGCTGAGAAACGCGTCGCTGTGTTAATAAGACTTTTTATACTTTTATACACTTGCTATTGTGTGTGTTTTATCACCTCCTGTGATAAATTATATCATTGATCCTGGTTCCTGTTGAGGATTGCTGTTTTAAGTCTACTGGGCGACGTTTTGGCTCCAGTTTGATGAGATTGCACCTGCAGGTGCCCACCATCTTGTAAGTGCAAGCAATTGGTATTATTTTCCCCTTGTCTTGATGATATTGGGCCATGTCGTGTTGCTTTTTCCTTTATCCATAGGCACATATACATTGGAGTGTCAGAGGATTCCTGACTGTCTCTGCGCTTTGGATACAGTGTGCTGAACCACTGAGAAGTGTCAGTCTGCTCTACTAGCACCAGTGGGGTGCTTTATGTTTGTGAGTATTCACATTCTCATATCGCTGCTCATTTTACCTGTACCGGCGATATTAGGCCATGGTGGCGCCTCTGTTTTTTATTCTTTTTTAGATTCCATACTACAGGATAGCCATCCTTTGACAGAGTGCAGCCTCAAACATCTGGAAATTGTCATTACCCTGGACTCATAGACTTTCACATTATCATTATTTGGTTTTGAATTGATTTTATTATTTTTTCCAATCTATGTTTATATTCTAGTAATATATATATATATATATTCTTTTATATATATATATATATATATATATATATATATATAGTTTTTTACTATTATCATTTTCAGCATTGTGGTTACTTACTTATGTCCACATTTTAGATTTTTTAGGGTTTCATTTATAGTTTTATAATTGTTGCTATTATCATATTTCTAGATTTAGGCCTGGTTTTTTGTTGAGACATAACAAGCACTACCATATCACCTATTATATTGGAACTGAGGAAGCGCCCCCTAAGGGCGTGGTGTGTCCACTGAGTACACACCACTCTCTCCATACATACAAGTATTTAGTGTGACCTCCCCTTACACTTGAGCAATAGCAGGAACCTGGCTCTCGTAAACCTAAATGGAATGGAACCCTAATTAATGTCATTGCTAACACCTGTATTTGTCCTACTATTTCATGTTAAAATTACTGCTGTGAAAAAGGTCTATTACACTATGTTTGTGCAAGACATGCCTAAGCATTACACACACATATGGTATGAGTTTAATTCATTGGAAGCTTGCTAATAAGACCAACTTTCAATCATATCATTCCATTCAAAATGCCAAAGACTGCAGAATTTGACAGACATAAAATCATACTTTTGCATCAGCAAGGGAAATCAGCAAATAATCTGGATACTCAAGATGTTGTATTCAAGCTATAATAAAGACATTTGAAGAATCAGGAGAGGTAAAGGACAAAAAAAGGATTGGAAGACCAAGAAAACTTTAATGAGAAGTTTCTCACAGTTTCTTCTTTGAGAGATCGGAAGAAGTCCAGCAAGAACCTGGTTCAGCATCAGGCAGCTTCATCAGTTGACCCTTCTACAGTATGAAGACCCCCTGTAGTTTTGCCCCTGGACAGGTTTTAATTAATTATGCCATTCCTTCTGATTGGAAATGGTTTTATTTTTCAGCATGATAACGATCCCAAGCACACTGCTAATGTAGTAAAATCATATTTGGAGAGAAAAACAGCTGATAAAACAGTGACAGTCATAGATTGGTCTCCACAAAGACCAGACCTGAATATTATATTGGCAGTATGGGATCACATGGACAGAGAAAGAAATAAAGACAACAAACTCCCATGATGCACATTATTATGGTTATAGAGTTTGCTATAAAAAGCTAGCCACTATTACTGTATCTCTTACTTTAAGAGGTGTTCTGGAATTATTTAAATTACATAAAACTTGTTAAACACCTTTGCTAACACCTGTATTTGTCCTACTATTTCATGTTAAAATTACTGCTGTGAAAAAGGTCTATTACACCATGTTTGTGCAAGACATGCCTAAGCATTACATACACATATGGTATGAGTTTAATTCATTGGAAGCTTGCTAATAAGACCAACTTTCAATCATATCATTCCATTCAAAATGCCAAAGACTGCAGAATTTGACAGACATAAAATCATACTTTTGAATCAGCAAGGCCACTCTCAAAGGGAAATCAGCAAACAATCTGGATACTCAAGATGTTGTATTCAAGCTGTAATAAAGACATTTGAAGAATCAGGAGAAGTAAAGGACAAAAAAAGGAATGGAAGACCAAGAAAACTTTAATGAGAAGTTTCTCAGAGTTTCTTCTTTGAGAGATCGGAAGAAGTTCAGCAAGAACCTGGTTCAGCATCAGGCAGCTTCATCAGTTGACCCTTCTACAGTATGAAGATGCTTGATCAGGAATGGTCCTTGTGGAAGGGTAGCAGCCCAGAAACCACTTTTTCAGAAGGGGAACAGGGTGTAAAGGCTTATATTTGCTAAAGCTCACAAAGATGGGAATGAAGATCAGTGGAAAAGAATATCATGGAGTGACAAATCCAAGTTTAAAATGTTTGGGTCCAATCATTGTCAATATGTGAGAAGAACAGTTGAAGAGAGATAGAAGATTAAGTGTTTGCGACCTTCAGTGAAACATAATGGAGGGTCTGTCCTGGTTTGGGGCTGCATTTCTGCCAGTAGTGTTGGTGATATTGTCCGAATTGATGGGATGATGAATGCTGAAACATGAATGCTGAAAAGTACTGACATGTAGGTTTTAATTCATTATGCCATTCTTTCTGATTGGAAATGGTTTTATTTTTCAGCATGATAACGATCCCAAGCACACTGCTAATGTAGTAAAATCATATTTGTAGAGAAAAACAGCTGATAAAACAGTGACAGTCATAGATTGGTCTCCACAAAGACCAGACCTGAATATTATAGTGGCAGTATGGGATCACCTGGACAGAGAAAGAAATAAAGACAACAAACTCCCATGATGCACATTATTATGGTTATAGAGTTTGCTATAAAAAGCTAGCCACTATTACTGTATCTCTTACTTTAAGAGGTGTTCTGGAATTATTTAAATGACATAAAACCTGTGAAAGTATTTAGGGTGCACAACCCTCAAGATCAAACATTTGTTAGTTTGAAATGAATTTTGAATGTTTATATATCATTCTAACATTCTATTTTTGAATTTTCGTTTTCGAATTTTTCAATAAAGTTCGAAAATATTCTTTCGAATAATAGAATGTTTAGCTATGTATTCATTCAATTTCGAAATGTAATATTCAAATTCAAATGTGACATTCGAATTTGAATGTCACATTTGAATTCAAAATAGTATTTCTAGTCTACAGGACCTATTTACGAAAGGCCTGTCGGACATGATCAGACATTGCGGATCATATCCGACAGACCTCACTGAATGCAGAGAGCAATACGCTCTCCGCATTCAGCATTGCACCAGCAGCTCTTGTGAACTGCTGATGCAACACCGCCCCCTGCAGATTTGCGGCCGCTAGAAGGGGGGTGTCAATCAACCCGATCGTATTCGATCGGGTTGAATTGCGGCGATGTCTGTCTGCCTCCTTGATAGATATGCCCCTACAACTGTGTTTAATAAATGTAATATTCTAATTTGAATGCTACATTCGAATTCGAATATCACATTCGAAATAGTATTTCTAGCCTAATACTGTTTTTTTTTAAATGTAATATTCAAATTTGAATGTGACATTCGAATTTAAATGTAACATTTGAATTTGAAATAGTATTTCTAGTCTACAACTGTGTTTAATAAATGTAATATTCGAATTTGAAAGTGATATTCGAATTCGAAAGTGACATTCGAAAACTGTACATAACATTCGATAATAGAATTTTTAAGAATATTCATTCTTATCAACATTCTATTATGTAAATTGAATTTCTACAATAACATTCGTTATAACATTCAAATTAGAATATAAACACATTCGCCCATCCCTAGTATTTGAGATCCAGTAATTAATTTAAAATGTATAAAGTGCCAATTCTTAACTGTAAATATGTTGATATAAGCTATACCTAAAACATTCTGATCACATAAAAAAACTTGCAAAACAGATGTACTAACACTGGGAATGATACTGTATCTCTAAAGAAACGAATTTTAAAATAAATGTCTGAAATATTTATTACTAAGGAGCTGTTTATATGCAATATATAAATAAACTGTAGCACCTTCTAGTTAAATAATAAATTTATAAACCTACTGGACTGGAATGTGTGCTTGTTAAAGCTAAGGATTTTCTCATAGTGTCTTGCTTGATTAAAATGATTGTTTGATTTTAAGGTGTTGTCCCTCCTTAGTATGCAATATCTGTGGGATTATTAATCATGACTTTTGATTAGAAAGGTTATATCTGGATTTACTCAAATTATATAAAGGGAACTTATACAAGTCATGTCTTTTTAGTTTGATGTACTATTAATGCACACACACACCTTAATTAGTCACATACATTATCTCTACTTTAAGAATTTGAAACCTTTTTGCCTGTGATGTTTGCAGAACCTGGGGTTCAAGATGGTGAAAAAATGTCAGCCATGCTAGAACAGACTCCCAAGGTCTAATGTAAAAAAATAATTTCTGAAAATTATAGTATGTCAGTATTTTCTATTTAAAATGGACAGTAAACCAGATTACACATGGAATTGATTACACACAACCCCATTGCAAAAACCTGCAACACAATATTAACTCCTAAAACACCACAATCCCCATTGCAAAAATATGTTACACTATATGAACCCCTGAGGTCTAAACCTCCCAACCACATTACAATAAAACCCCTCTACACTACTTTACCCCTAATTTGTATGTATAAATATGATTGAAATACTTTATTTTAAAAGTTTACATGTGCTTTGTTATGCATTGCATATATTCAAGGGTTAACACTTCTTCAGGTCTCCAAGAGCACTATATTTTGCAGCGCTATTTTTGTAGGGCTACCCTTGTAATCAAGCCCATAGGCTTTTTTGCATATGTTAGAGTGTACTGTTTTATAGAGAGTGTTTTCTTTATTTTAATTCATTCGTTCCCCTTGCCTCCCTGTCCCAGAAGGCCGCAGGGAAATGTTGAGAAGTTTGCATACCCTAGAAAATAATACATTGTTATATTATAAAAAAGATCAAAATATTAGCCTTAGGGAGAATAAGGTTTTATATTGATCATGTGAGATCCCCTTCTCTCTTTAAATACTAATGGGGGGGGGTTAATTGGTTTATCCTTTAAATAGGGAGCATCACGCAAAGGCTTTAGTCTATTATTAAACGCTGTTTAAGTGACATGGGTTTTTGACCGTGGATGCCTGTGGTCATTTTTAATGATGCTTATGTGGATTTTACATTTTTTTACAAAGTTTTATATTTTATTAGCTGTTTGATGGTCGGACTTTTTTTCTGCTGTGACTTTGTCTCTTCTCTCTTTGCTTCATAATTTAAACATCGTAGTTAACCTCTAATAGAAAATATTCTTATTATTTTGCTAACACCACATACATATGTTGGTCTAGGCAAACTAGCCTTGTGTCTAGGGTAGAAGGATTTACATGGGAGGCAAATTCTGAAGGCTAGCTCTATGATTCCTTTCCACTCAAATGCTCTTTAAATGTTTTCATCATTAACCTTACTACAAATCAGTAACCCTAGTTGTCTAATGAGGGTGTGTAGTGCTTCCATGCTTCCCAAGTTCTGAGAAATATATGAGACAAATATAAGCTAAAATTTGTGGGGGAGGTCCAGGGAACGACAGATTTCCTATTGCCTAGGGCATCACAAAAACGGAATATATCACTTTTCAGTAGCATATTGTAAAGGAGCACAGAAAAATAGTTTGTACATTAGATATAGAATATATATAACTATTACTCATATTGACTGGTAACATGTAAAATATGAAATAATAAATATATAAATAATAAATAAATATAAAAATATATAAAATATAAAATAATAAATGTTTAGAAAGCAAATTATTACAAATGACAGTGACAGAATGTGACATTTTTAATATGATTTTATAACTTTAAAGTGCAATAATCTTGTTTATGGGAGAAAAAGAACAAATTACCCATTAAATACATTCTTCTTTAATCAAATGTCATCGGTGCCGTATTTTGTGTTCTTTTTACAAATTGTTTGTCTCTCAGGTACAAGCTGTTCTCTTAATCAAAAGTTATTTTGTGCAGTTTTTTCATGTTTCCTCCTTACAAGTCTTGTTGTCAACTTATGAAATAAAAAATTCCTAAGATTCTGTACATTTTAAAATAGTCCTGTACAGGGTGTTAAATATATATATATTATGTTCAGACTTTCTTACATGACCTCAGGTGACTTACTAATTACCTCCTAGCATTACCTTTGACCTTATAAAGTCTAATTTGATTGAGCAAGGTGTGTAGATAAACACTTTTCAGCATATGTAGTTTTCCATAAAATATTGTTAATATTAATATATTCAATTATGTTAATTTCACTCACGATAACGCAAAACACATTTACATATTTTATTGCTCATTTATCTTTCTTGTGAAACCTGTGCTGTAAATTGTTTGCCAAGTACTGAACTGTTAATTAGGGAAGTTATATGTGTACAGTCAGACACATAGGAAACATCAAAATTGATGGGTGACAATTACACATGAAGATTCCAATGTAGTTGTAATCTCTAAATAATATATATCTTCTGTAAAACTGCATTTTATTTTTGCAATTATTCACATTCTGTTCTTTGTCATTTGTTTTATGAAAGCTTTGTCATTTGAATGTTTTATAAGTTTTCACAAATATTCAATTTCAACAGGTTTTCATTTTAATTATTAAGTAACTAAATAATTTTCCCTTTAGAAAGACCCCCTTTCTTCTTCCCCACTTAGTAAAACCACTTTAAGAATTACTAAAGTGATTACCTTAAAACTCAGGTGGAACACAGTGTTCTTTTTAAACATTTAAATTGGAGAGTGACAAAAATATGCCACAAAAGCTAAATATCAAGGGTTTATGGGGTAATTGTGGGCACCTTGTGTTCTGCAACTTCAAACTGCTTTTCTGCTTAGACTACTGGTCATGTAAAAAATGTAAACATTTTTTTAGAAAAGCTGGCAAATTGGTAGTGAATGGGCTGTGCGTAGCATCACCTAGAACAGGCAGCCATTTTGTTGGGCTCTGTTTTGTGTTTGTGTTTTGGAACTGTTTATTAATTGAATACCAAGTGAGAATTATAATTGCGCATGATATGCCATCAGTATCATGGGACCGCGCTAAAATTAGCTTTAAAACAATATTAACATTAGAGTTGTGCATTGAAATGAATGCACTAATTTAAAGAATAACAACTATATACTAGTATTTATTTGTTATTCTTAAAATTAGGTTTTACAAGGTTAGATATTTACCTACTGTGCGGTGGGGGGCCGCAATAATCCAAACCTTCTTCACAAAGACCAGGGCCCAGCTTAAAGGAGGATTAGTGTATCTGAACCCCGGGGCCTGCGCTAAAGGGTAAGGTCCTTTAGCGCAGGCTCTGAGATCCGCCACACTAATCCACCAATTGGCACGGCTCTGGACTTTGTGAAAAAGGGTTGGATTAGCACGCCCCCGCCCATCGAGCTATAGGTGACACTGTACCACCTGCAACAAAGTAACATTTACATTCGTTTTAACGAAAATGAATGTAAATGTTACCTAATATTCAGTATTCATTTTGTTTTAAAATAAACAAATACCGAATTGTGCAGCACACAAATATTCTAAACTAATTTTCTAGTCTAGTTAACACCACTTTTTATTTTTAAAATAGAAATAGCATGGTACTTCACTCAGAAAAAAATGTTACAGTATTTTTATTTTTTTAATATCTATCTATCTATCTATCTATCTATCTATCTATCGATCTATTTATATATCAATGCATAAATACATACATAAAAACACACAGACACACATATATATATATGTATATTAAACAGATAAATAGATAGATTTATAATTAAAAATAGCATTTTCTTCTGAGTGAAGAACAATACTATTTAAACTATTTCTAAACGTACTTTCACCATTAGCACAATTAGCCTAGTGCACCCAGCATAGAAGTGAAAACCAGAGCAGGCTTTAATAGTGACCCTATAGACATTTGTGGGTAAAGGGAGCTATTCGACCTCCAGCTATTAGTGCGCCTGAGGACTTCATCTGAGTGAAAACTTTTCACCTTCAGACTGGCAATACATTACTGTACCAGAGCTGAACACAGACAATCAGGAACCTTATATGTACATAGCTTCCAATATCCGGCCATGTTCAGTTTCATAAAAGTCAGAAAAAGGATCAGTCCAGCACCCAGGACAATGCACATCACAAACGGTAACCTTATAACCCAGAAAAGTATCAGAACAATCCAAAAGAAGTGGCAGCATACAAAGTGTCGTTATTATGAAATAAATTACAGCAAGCAACATTTTGGGATTCCTTACACACGTGAATATAAACATTAAAGAATTGAATAAAGTTATTGAGGTACGAAAACGGTCGAAATTTGCAAGGGATGAACAAGATTATTCCTAGGTTTGGATCTACAGGTGGCACTATGAACCGGAAGGTGTATTACGAAGGAACATTACCGGCAGACCAAGACGCCACAATCAAGCATCTGCACACAGCGGAAGCTGCTCTGAGTAGTCTGAAGTGTCCCCGGGGGATTCAGACACAGATCACGGCATGGAGGGCAGAAAAACTGGAAGTGGAAAAGGAAAGCCATATCGCCAACTACAATCATCACGCCATAAACAAACCTAACCAGGGACAATGCAGTAAATATTCCTTTATCTGCAATTGAAAGACCTTTGAATGAAGCAGATAATAACACAGTTGTTAATATATCAGGAGAACTGATTTCACAGGAAGAGCTGTCAGCTTTAAATAAAGGACTGTCATTTTGCCCTAGAAAGGACTGTAACTTCTTTCAGCTGCATAAAGATTTATATAGATTTTTTTTCGTAATCTTAGATTATAAACCATGATGTTTGATAAAAGTGAAAGTAAATTTGTTGAGAACAAAGCTGTACTAAATTTACAACAGTTGGGTCTTAGCAATGAGAGTTCATTCATTCCCTCACAGTCAAATCCCAGTCTTGAAACCTTTATTAACCTAGTAAAGCATGATGTATGCCAGTTACAATCTAAAATGTATAGAGATGAAAAAAAAAACAAAAGAAAATATTTTTGCTGATAGCGCTTTCCTTAGGAAGAGGAATTTTTCGACTCAAGTCATTAATACATTAAAATCATAAAACATAAAGAGGGCAGATAAGAGTGGTGCTACTGTTATTCTGGATACATTGTATTATATTAAGGAAATCAAACAACAACTTAAGATGGATAATATTTATAAACCATTGTCTAGTAATCCTATTTTTGCTACACAGAAATTTTTTAAAAAAATCTCCCAAACAGCTTTAAAAAATAGCCTAATACTGTAAATAAGGAGGTAGTTACATTTTTAAATGTTGATTATCCACCTACTCCTGTCCTATACACGCTTCCTAAAATTCATAAAAATCAAAAAGATTCAAGCATAGGGTCAGTGTGTCCACTAATGTTTCAGTTTATCTGGATTGAATTTTAAGACCATTTGTTGAAATTTCTAATTCTTTTATTAAGAGCAAGGTGTTTTTATGTCTTTGGTCCAATAAATTATTAAGAAGAATTTGTGGTGCTGCTGCATTTTTTGCTGTTGGTATTTGTTTGGGGTATTTTGGAGTTTACCCTGACAGCTTGCACACCAGTAAATACACCTGAGTGATGAAAAATATTTGAATTACAGTTCTTTTATTAAGGACACCAGTGATTTTTATTGAAAATAGAGTCATTGAGCTTAAATACAGATACATTTCTCCTATTTAGTTTGGATGTAGAGAGTTTATATACCTCTGTCACTCATGAGAGTGGGGTGGGTGCAGTCAAGGAAGTACTAAATATGGACAGTCATTATGATTAGGCTCAAATTGATTTCCTTATACAATTGTTGGAGTTTGTTCTCTATTATAACTATTTTCTTTTTGATGACTATTATTTACAAGTTCAGGGCACTGCTACAGGTTCCAACGTCGCCCCCAATTATGCGAATATCTTTATAAATGTTTATGAAGAAAAATTTATATTCTCCAATAAAAGTTTCATTCAATATGGCGCCTGTTGGTGGCACTATATTGATGATTTTTTTGGGGATATGGTACGGCGACGTTGGAACCCTTACAGCCTTTGTTGATAATTTGAACGCTTCAACCAGCCACATAAAATTTGGTCTTTTTGGATACCAAGGTCATTAAATCTGGTGGTATGTTGAAAATAGATTTATTTAGAAAAGAAACAGACCATAATAGCCTCTTGTGCTTTAATAGTGCCTACCCTTTACCATTGTTAAAAGCTCTCCCACTGTTAAGGGTATGTAGGATAGTAACTGATGAGAAGATGTTTGATGGGAAACTTGAGAAATGAGGGATCGATTCTTGGAACATGGCTACCTGTTGTCCATTATAGAAAAAAGAGATGGAGTTTGTTTCATCTATCCCTAGAGAGACATTGTTTTGTTCAAAGAATGGTAAAGTTAAGAAAAGTAATGATAAACAGTTGGTCTTTGTTTCGGAATTTAATGCACAAAGTCATTTAATTCAGGGTATAATTAAGAAACACTGGGCTAAATGTAATCCAGAGGTTCCAGAATTTAAAGGGACATGAAATCCAACATTTTTCTTTCATGATTCAGATAGACAATACCATTTTAAACAACTTTCTAATTTACTTCTATTATCTAATCTGTTTTATTATCTTGGTATCATTTGTTGAAGGAGCAGCAATGCACTACTAGTTACTAACTGAACACATGGGTGAGCCAATGACAGTCAGTTTATATATGCAGCCACCAATCAACAGCTAGAACCTAGGTTCTCTGCTGCACATGAACTTGCCTAGATAAATATTTCAGTAAAGGATAACAAGAGAAAGAAGCAAATTAAATAATAGAAGTAAATTGGAAAGTTGTTTGAAATTGTATTATCTAGATAAATCATGAAAGAAAATTTTTGGGTTTCATGTCCCTTTAAGGAATATACCAATGCCAGCATATAAAAGGGGATATAACATTTAACAACTTATTAGAGCAGATATTGGGTCTAAAAAAAATAGTAATCAAGGTTATATTGCCACTAGAAATGAAGGATGTTTTCCATGTTTAAGGTGTTCCTGTTTTAGTCACATGATTAAGAGTTCGATATTTTATCACCCTAATACTGGGAGGAAATACTCCATCAAGGGGTACCATACTTGCCAAACTCAATTTGTCATCTATACGGTTAAATGTCCTTGTGGGCGGAGCTATTTTGGAGAGACAACAAGATGTATCTGAGATAGAATTATAGAACATAAAAGTAACATTATAACTAAGAACGATTTTGACCCAGTTGCTAACCATTTTTTAAGGATAGGACATGCCATTAATCAGTTAAGATTTCAAATTATAGACTTTGTCCCTAAACCTTGTAGGGGTGGAGATATAGAGCTAATATTGAAACAACGTGAATCTTTTTGGATACATGAGCTAGGAACACTTGAACCTTAAGTCATTTAATTCAGGGTATAATTAAGAAACACTGGGCTAAATGTAATCCAGAGGTTCCAGAATTTAAAGGGACATGAAATCCAACATTTTTCTTTCATGATTCAGATAGAGAATACCATTTTAAACAACTTTCTAATTTACTTCTATTATCTAATCTGTTTTATTATCTTGGTATCATTTGTTGAAGGAGCAGCAATGCACTACTAGTTACTAACTGAACACATGGGTGAGCCAATGACAGTCAGTTTATATATGCAGCCACCAATCAACAGCTAGAACCTAGGTTCTCTGCTGCACATGAACTTGCCTAGATAAACATTTCAGTAAAGGATAACAAGAGAAAGAAGCAAATTAAATAATAGAAGTAAATTGGAAAGTTGTTTGAAATTGTATTATCTAGATAAAGCATGAAAGAAAATTTTTGGGTTTCATGTCCCTTTAAGGAATATACCAATGCCAGCATATAAAAGGGGATATAACATTTAACAACTTATTAGAGCAGATATTGGGTCTAAAAAAAATAGTAATCAAGGTTATATTGCCACTAGAAATGAAGGATGTTTTCCATGTTTAAGGTGTTCCTGTTTTAGTCACATGATTAAGAGTTCGATATTTTATCACCCTAATACTGGGAGGAAATACTCCATCAAGGGGTACCATACTTGCCAAACTCAATTTGTCATCTATACGGTTAAATGTCCTTGTGGGCGGAGCTATTTTGGAGAGACAACAAGATGTATCTGAGTTAGAATTATAGAACATAAAAGTAACATTAGAACTAAGAACGATTTTGACCCAGTTGCTAACCATTTTTTAAGGATGGGACATGCCATTAATCAGTTAAGATTTCAAATTATAGACTTTGTCCCTAAACCTTGTAGGGGTGGAGATATAGAGCTAATATTGAAACAACGTGAATCTTTTTGGATACATGAGCTAGGAACACTTGAACCTTTAGGATTAAACAGGGACTGGGACCTCTAAGTGTTCCTTTGATTATTGATCAATGTTTTCTTTGAGCTGCAGTATTGTTTTGAATTATTGATATAGATTTTGCCTGTCTTTTTGTTTTAGATTTGCCTCTTGTTCAGAATAGGAATGTCAGTATTTGTGAAGTAACTGAAATAGGATGTTTTTATGTTAGAACTATGTTAAAGATACAATATAGTTAACTTTTTTGTATGCTCTAGCGCCAACTAGTGATGCATGGGTATAAAGAGAAGATGTTAATCATTGTGTTTGATAGGCATGTTCAGTTTCATACCAGTAGAGTATTGCAACTTTGTGGTTAACCTTTTATTTATTTTTTATTTCCCCTTTATCTCCCTTTAATTATTTCAAATGTTATAATTACCTAAATAAATATTCACAAACTTATTAGATTGATGGAAACTTATTATACTGGTCAAGCATTATTATTATCCTCCAAAGATAATGTCTGCTTGTATATATATATATATATATATATATATATATATATATATATATATATACAGGGAGTGCAGAATTATTAGGCAAATTAGTATTTTGACCACATCATCCTCTTTATGCATGTTGTCTTACTCCAAGCTGTATAGGCTCGAAAGCCTACTACCAATTAAGCATATTAATTGATGTGCATCTCTGTAATGAGAAGGGGTGTGGTCTAATGACATCAACACCCTATATCAGGTGTGCATAATTATTAGGCAACTTCCTTTCCTTTGGCAAAATGGGTCAAAAGAAGGACTTGACAGGCTCAGAAAAGTCAAAAATAGTGAGATATCTTGCAGAGGTATGCAGCACTCTTAAAATTGCAAAGCTTCTGAAGCGTGATCATCGAACAATCAAGCGTTTCATTCAAAATAGTCAACAGGGTCGCAAGAAGCGTGTGGAAAAACCAAGGCGCAAAATAACTGCACATGAACTGAGAAAAGTCAAGCGTGCAGCTGCCAAGATGCCACTTGCCACCAGTTTGGCCATATTTCAGAGCTGCAACATCACTGGAGTGCCCAAAAGCACAAGGTGTGCAATACTCAGAGACATGGCCAAGGTAAGAAAGGCTGAAAGACGACCACCACTGAACAAGACACACAAGCTGAAACGTCAAGACTGGGCCAAGAAATATCTCAAGACTGATTTTTCTAAGGTTTTATGGACTGATGAAATGAGAGTGAGTCTTGATGGGCCAGATGGATGGGCCCGTGGCTGGATTGGTAAAGGGCAGAGAGCTCCAGTCCGACTCAGATGCCAGCAAGGTGGAGGTGGAGTACTGGTTTGGGCTGGTATCATCAAAGATGAGCTTGTGGGGCGTTTTCGGGTTGAGGATGGAGTCAAGCTCAACTCCCAGTCCTACTGCCAGTTTCTGGAAGACACCTTCTTCAAGCAGTGGTACAGGAAGAAGTCTGCATCCTTCAAGAAAAACATGATTTTCATGCAGGACAATGCTCCATCACACGCGTCCAAGTACTCCACAGCGTGGCTGGCAAGAAAGGGTATAAAAGAAGAAAATCTAATGACATGGCCTCCTTGTTCACCTGATCTGAACCCCATTGAGAACCTGTGGTCCATCATCAAATGTGAGATTTACAAGGAGGGAAAACAGTACACCTCTCTGAACAGTGTCTGGGAGGCTGTGGTTGCTGCTGCACGCAATGTTGATGGTGAACAGATCAAAACACTGACAGAATCCATGGATGGCAGGCTTTTGAGTGTCCTTGCAAAGAAAGGTGGCTATATTGGTCACTGATTTGTTTTTGTTTTGTTTTTGAATGTCAGAAATGTATATTTGTGAATGTTGAGATGTTATATTGGTTTCACTGGTAAAAAATAAATAATTGAAATGGGTATATATTTGTTTTTTGTTAAGTTGCCTAATAATTATGCACAGTAATAGTCACCTGCACACACAGATATCCCCCTAAAATAGCTATAACTAAAAACAAACTAAAAACTACTTTCAAAACTATTCAGCTTTGATATTAATGAGTTTTTTGGGTTCATTGAGAACATGGTTGTTGTTCAATAATAAAATTAATCCTCAAAAATACAACTTGCCTAAAAATTCTGCACTCCCTATATATATATATATATATATATATATATATTTATTTATTATTTTAAGGAATAGTATCATTTATATATATAAGACTCTGAGGTCTGCAAAACTGATACACTGGTAATATTCTAATACTGACTATGCAAAGAGAATAAACACGGTGTTTAGAATACATTTATAAGCATTAATATTAATTTAAATTTAAATTTGTATTTTTACTGAGACCTTATTTTACTCTTTATAAAGAATGGAATTGAATGAAATGCAATGTACAGCATATAGCAAATATCACAACATGGTAATATTATTATCTGATTAACCGAAGGGCCACAGTCTTAATGGGCTATTGTTTGGATGATTCAAAATGACATAGCAAAAACACATGGCCTTTGTGAACAGTGAAGGCTGTTTTTTTGTCTCTCTGTAAAGGCTTTTGTTTTACTGCTGAGTGTGTGTATGCACTAAACTGAATAACTATAATACAAACAATGCAAGAGGATTTCATACTCCCGCACAGTTTGCGTAGGCAAACAAATTATTAAAATCTAATTGAATCTAACCTTTATCAATGTTTATTATCATTGGTCAAAACAATCGATAAAACCTCTGAAATTTAAACTTCAAAATTAATTACTGAGGTACCCTGCCAACTTTTACTATTCTCTTTTTTAATTGGAAAATAAAAATATTGTTGCAATACAATCTATTCTTTAGAAAGCAATTAACCCCTTTGGGAATTTCAGAAAAGAACGTGCCTAAACTACCGGAGAATTTTTTGCATTTTGCTATCAATCCTTTAAACAGAAATAGAGTTTGTTTTTTGTTTTTTTATTTACCTGTCAAAACTATATATATATTTAAATAGACAACCCAACGTATTGATCCAGGCCCATTTTAGTATATTTCATGCCACCATTTCACCGCCAAATGCGATCATATAAAAGAAATTGTTACCTCTCTCACAAACTTTGGGTTTCTCACTGAAATTATTTACATACCGCTTGTGCAATCATGACACAAATGATACAAATGATTGTAACAGTTTCTCTTGGATCCCCTTTGTTCAGAAATAGCAGACATACATGGCTTTGCCATTGGTTTTGGGTAATTAGAATGCTGCTAATTGCAGCTGCACACCACACTTCTATTATTCTCGGCAATGAAGGGGTTAATCAGGTAGCTTGTAGGGTTAATTTTAGCTGTAGTGTAGCAATTACCCTCCCCCCTGACACCTCCCACCCCTTGATCCCTACCTGATCCCTCCCAAACAACTCTCTTCCCTCCCTCACTCCCCACTGGTCACCACCATCTTAGATACTGGCAGACAGTATGCCAGTATGCATTTTTTTTTAATTATTATTTTTGTTTTGTTTTTATTCTGCAGTGTAGTGATCCTCCTCAACCCTCCCACCTCTCTGATCCCCTCAAATAGCTCTCTAACCCTACCACTCCCATTAATGGCAGTCATCTTTAGTACTGGCAGCTGTCTGGCAGTATCTTATATATGCATATATTTTTATATATATATTTTTATATATGGTGCACACACCTCCCCCTCCGGCAAGACACCCCCCCCATTTCACCTTTTTCTGTAGTGTAGCTCCCATCCCTCCCTCTCCCTTCATTTTTTTTTCTGCAGTTTAGGGCCCAAGCCATTCCCTCCCCCACCTTGCACCGCTGGGCTTCCCACCCATACCGTATGACTTATACAGTATATACATCACATTGGGTCAACGGGTTAAAGTTGTGCAAATGAGTGCAGTACAATAGAATGCAGGTACTTACTTTCAGTAAGTTTTATTGTCTTGTGCATGTGAAAGAGACATATTTGGTATTTCAATAGTTTTGTACATTAGCTAATCCCAGACCATTGATATCAGCTGCCACCTTATACTTTAGCTAAAGATGTTTTTTTTTTTTTAAACTAAAATGAAATAAAACAGTTTTAGTTAGTCAGCTGTAATACCAGTTGTTTATAAAATATTTCTAAGATCTGATATACAGTTGAATTATTACCCAAATCTTTACTTTTACTAAAATGAAATAAATAATTGTTTATGAAATTCACCTGAATTTCGTCATTGCTGAAAATTCATTGTGTCAGCACTTGACATTATGGGTATATTTATATATAATATATAATAATATATATGCAATCTACCCCCCTGAACATAAGTATCGTAAGTCCACTGCTCCTTAACTTGTCCGCCACCTTCGATCGAGATGATTGACAGGAATGTGCAGGGGTGCAGCATTGCACAAGCATTTCACAAGACATGATTGTGAAATGTTAAATGCTGACAGTGTATGCTGTCGGCATTTAGCGATGTTGGGCTACAGCGAATCATGTCCACCTGGCATTTAATAAATTGGCCCCTACATGTATCCAAAATCAATACAGTGTAATGTAGGGATTTTGTGTAATGTTATCAATACAGTTATGTTAGTACAGCAATTTTATCAATGTAAAGTGAGATTTAATCAAGGTTTCTCAGGATTTATCCTTGAAAGTTTAAAAACAGACTACAGTTTTTAAATATTTCTTGTGGAAAAAAAATAATTGACAGACTTCCTTACTGTAAGAGATTGGAAACGTTTTCAAGATTCCATTAATAAGCAGTTTATATTAAAACAAATGTATACAGTATATATAGTACATATGTAACACATATAATACATTTGTGCTCTAAAGGGACAGTCTAATCCACAATATTAATACACTTTTTACCTCTGTGATTACCTTGTTTCTAAGCCTCTGCAGACTGCACCTTATATAAGTTCTTTTGACAAACATGCACTTTAGCCAATCAGTGCTGACTCTTAAATAACTCCACAGGAGTAAGCACAATTTTATCTATATGGCACACATGAACTAAAAGTGTCTAACAGTGAAAAACTTTCAAAATGCACTGAGATAAGAGGCAGTTCAACGGCTCATATTAGCTTACCTAGGTTTAGCTTTCCATAAAGAATACCATGGGTGAGATTACATATGTGGTTCAGGCTTCAGTGCAGCTGCTGAAACCCGCATCGCCCCGTACATTCACCTTGCACATTGGGAAATCATAAAAACCACACCGGCAGTTCATATACTACCATAAGACGGATAAACTGACGATGTCCACAAATGTGCGTAAATACACATTTCTGGAGTCGCCAGTGACTTGCGGCAGTATATAAACTCCAAAGAGAATAAAAAAAGTTACCTTGCCTTTAAAAGTCCCTAAACCACCTCCAAAAAAAAAACCCAGACACATCAAAACCCCGATACCCACCATCACTCCACATTGCAAATAATAATAAATGTATTAACCTTTAAACCGCAACCCCCCACAATGCACTATACCTAATAAATGTGATTAACCCCTAATCCATCAACCCCAATGTCACAAACTACTTAATAAATGTATTAACCCCTAATATGCCATCCCCACATCGCAAAGTATCTAATTACACTTTTAACCCCAAAACCGCCATCCCCACAATGCAATAAACCTAATTAAACTATTAACCCTAAACCGCCATCTATAGCATCAGATAGGTGCTTTCTGCTTGTGAGTATAAAGTCTGAAGATCCATATTGTGTCTCTTTGGTTGTTACTGCACCATAAGGCTCCTTTTTCTTATTTTTGTTGACTGCAGAAAGTGTGAAGTCTGAAGCCTGGTTGATTTCTTACCTGAGCTTGCATGCAGCATATTTGGGGGAGGAAGAGTTTAGGGTTAAGACAAAACTGAAATCAGTTCACTTCTTTTTTATTTATTATTTTTTATTCATTTATTTTAAGAGAGAGTTGCATTTGAGTGAAACCTTAAAGGGACATTAGATTGTAATATAAAATGTCAAATTATGCACAATAAAAAAACTTTGCTGAATAGTTTCATTATTTATTTTTGCTTATTTTCTTGTACTTTAGATTTGGGAGTTACCCCATTCTGGGAATATGAATTATACCCTGCAGGCTTCACATTCCTACCCCGGCTACCTATCTGTCCCCAATTAGCCTCAGCAGAGATCATAATATTCAAAATAATAATAATAATATGTTTTGTAACAAATGACAGTGCAAACCTTCTCTAATCCAGTAACAGATCTGAATTAGCTCAAATAATGCAAGTGGTGGAGTGAGTTTGAAAACAATTGCAGCAAACATGGCATTAATGCATTTAGAACATATTTATATTTGACTGGTATGCCTTTATTTTTACCAGGCTACAAAATGTACAAGGCATTTACTGTCCCTTTAAATTCTGGCATTAGCATCTTATATTAACAGTCAGCTAGATTACTAGTTTTAAGCGCTATATGGAAATTAACAACCGCCACAAAGTGGCGGTATTTAACCTCCCTATAGCACTGCTATTACAAGTTCTGTAAAACCCAGTTTGCGCAGGTGATATGGTGGTGTTGAGCTCCATACCTCATCCAAATACAAGCAGTGTTTTGACATGCTTGTGCGCGATTTCCCCACAAACATCAATGGGATCGCAGAAACAAAAGCTCCGTAACGCAGCCCCATTGATGTCTATGGGGAAGGAAAAAGTTATGTTTAAAACTAACACCCTAACACAAAAACCACATCTAAACACCCCTAATCTGCCGCCCCCGACATCACCGCAACCTACATAATATTATTAACCCCTAATCTGCTGCCCCTAACATCGCCGCCACCTAAATAAATTTATAAACCCCTAATCTGCCGCCCTTTACATCGCCGCCGCCTACATTACAGTTATTAACCCCTAATCTGCTGGCCCGAACATCGCCGCCACCTACCTACACTTATTAGCCCCTAATCTGTCGCCCCCAATGTCGACGCCAGTATACTAAAGTTATTAACCCCTAAACCTCTGGCTTCCCACATCACTAACACTACATAAATATATTAACCCCTAAACCTAACCCTAACGTAACCCTAAGCATAAGTCTAACCCTAACGTAACCCTGAACTTAAGCCTAACACCCCCTAACTTAAATATAATTAAAATAAATATAAATAAAACTTAAAATGATTACCTAAATAACCTATTTAAGACTAAATACAAACTTACCTGTAAAATAAAACCTAAGCTAGCTACAATATAACTAATAGTTATATTGTAGCTAGCTTAGGTTTTATTTTTATTTCACAGGTAAGTTTGTATTTATTTTAACTAGGTAGACTAGTTAGTATATAGTTATTATATTATATTATATTATATTATAGGAATTAAAGGTGAAAAAATCCTATAGGATTGAGCTCGCATTCTATTGGCTGATTGGAATAGCCAATAGAATGGGGGCTCAATCCTATTGGCTGATTGGTTCAGCCAATGGGATGAAAGCTCAATCCTATTGGCTGATTGCAACAGCCAATATGATTTTTTCACCTTTAATTCATATTGGCTGATAGAATGGTATCAGCCAATTAGAAAGTAAGGGGCGCCATCTTGGATGATGTCACTTAAAGGGAAACTTCATTCTACAGCGGCGATCGGAAGAAGAGGATTCTTCACTCCAGATGTCTTGAAGATGGACCCGCTCCGTGACGGATGGATGAAGATAGAAGATGTTGTCTGGATGAAGACTTCTGCCCGCTTAGATGAAAACTTCTGCCGGCTTTGATGAGGACTTCTGCCCGCTTGGGTGAAGATTTCTGCCGCCTGGATGAGCCTGGATGTCCGGTCTTTGGTAAATCTGTAAGTGGATTGTCGGTGCTTAGTGTTAAGGGTTTTTTTAAGGGTTTATTGGGTGGGTTTTATTTTGAGAGTAGGGTTTTGGGCAATGTAAAAGAGCTAAATGCCCTTTTAAGGGCAATGCCTATCCAAATGCCCTTTTCAGGGCAATGGTTAACTTAGGTTTATTTAGATATAATTTTATTTGGGGGGGGGGGGTTGGCTGTGTGGGTGGTTTTACTGTTGGGGGGTTGTTTGTATTTTTTTTTACAGGTAAAAGAGCTAATTTCTTTGGGGCAGTGCCCGCAAAAGGCCCTTTTAAGGGCTATTGGCAGTTTAGTGTAGGCTAGGGTTTTTTATTTGGGGGGGGGCTTTTTTTTTTGATAGGGCTATTAGATTATGAGTAATTCGAGGTAGCTAGTAAATAGTTAATAACTATTTACTAACTAGTCTACCTAGTTAAAATAAATACAAACTTAACTGTGAAAAAAAATAAAACCTAAGCTAGCTACAATGTAACTATTAGTTATTTTGTAGCTAGCTTAGGTTTTATTTTACAGGTAAGTTTGTATTTAGTTTTAATTTTTTTTAGGTAATAATTGTTTTTAAATTAGCTTAATTTTTAATTATATTTAAGTTAGGGGGTGTTAGGGTTAGGGTTACGTTAAGGTTAGACTTAGGCTTAGGGTTACGTTAGGGTTAGGTTTAGGGGTTAATATATTTATGTAGTGATGCGGGAGGGGCGGCGGTTTAGGGGTTAATAGGTTTATTATAGCGGTGGTGTGGGCGGACGGCAGATTAGGAGTTAATAATAGTTAACAGCAACAACGTGGGAGCGCTCAAACATCCGCTCTGTGTGTAGCCGTCGGCTCGCGCTTCACGTAAGGTTCCGCCTCTCCTGGGTTTCCTCTTGATGTTACAATGATGGATCCCGGGTTCATCTGTCAAGCCTGTGCAAGTGGTAGAAAACGATCCACCACCGCTTCCAATAAATAATTACAGCAACATCCACTGCACACGGTACAAGCAGCACCAAACTGGAGGCAAAAGAATAAAGATGCAGAGGCTCAATAAGGTTGAAATAAATCATCTGTATTCTTAGTATTCAAACCAGGCATAAGTAGTTACAAACAGGCAATTAGGCAGGTCATTTTTTTTTTTTTTTTTTTTAAGTTTGAAATAAATCGTCTGTATTCTTAGTATTCAAACCAGGCATAAGTAGTTACAAACAGGCAATTAGGCAGGTCAAACGCGTTTCATATGTTGAACTTCATCAGTGACCATCATACACTATTGCCCATAATACAGCGCAATTTAAAGGGGCAAAAAAGACACCCCCTCTTAAATTAAACCAATCACATTTTAAACAGCACTGTTATATGTCAATAGTGAATACTGTGCTAGGAGACAGCTGTATAAAGTAACACTCTTAAATTTAATGAATACAACTTACCACATACTATAATATAATAGTTAACTAACATATTTAAATATACGAATGTTTAAATTCATGTCATATCAGGATGTATATGTACTTAAAAATAATTCATATTCTCAATATCATAAAAATAACTATATTAATATGCGAAAGAAAAACAATTATTTATAATCTAAAAAAATAAATGTAAAAAAGAAAAAAAATTATAAATTAAACTGAACCAATCAGGTATCCACAAATAATTTAACATCCCATTCAGAATTTAAACCTGTTGGCATTCTAGTATCCAGCTGAAAGATCCAGAAAACCTCTCTTTTGCTGAGAGTGTTGCCTCTATTTCCTCCTCTTGGATGTCTGGCAATCAGCTGGATACCCTGAAATGACAGCAGAGAACTATCAGAGTTATGCTCCTTCCTGAAGTGCAAGGAGACAGGTGTAGTGGACTCAGGGTCTTCAATGGAACGCAAGTGTTCCAGAAAACGATCTTTTAAGGCCTGTGTCGTCTGACCAACATACTGCCTGTAGCACCCCCTGCAGGTCAGAAGGTATATAACATAACAAGAGTTGCATGTTGCATTCGTATATTTAAATATGTTAGTTAACTATTATATTATAGTATGTGGTAAGTTGTATTCATTAAATTTAAGAGTGTTACTTTATACAGCTGTCTCCTAGCACAGTATTCACTATTGACATATAACAGTGCTGTTTAAAATGTGATTGGTTTAATTTAAGAGGGTGTGTCTTTTTTGCCCCATTAAATTGCGCTGTATTATGGGCAATAGTGTATGATGGTCACTGATGAAGTTCAACATATGAAACGCGTTTGACCTGTCTAATTGCCTGTTTGTAACTACTTATGCCTGGTTTGAATACTAAGAATACAGACGATTTATTTCAACCTTAAAAAAAAAAAAAAATGACCTGCCTAATTGCCTGTTTGTAGTTACTTATGCCTGGTTTGAATACTAAGAATACAGATGATTTATTTCAACCTTATTGAGCATCTGCATCTTTATTCTTTTGTCTCCGGTTTGGTGCTGCTTGTACCGTGTGCAGTGGATGTTGCTGTAATTAATAATAGTTAAATAGTGTTTGTGATGCGGGAGGGCGGCGGTTTAGGAGTTAAAAGGTTTATTATAGTGCAACGATGTCGGGGAGCAACGGAATAGAGGTTAATACATTTTTTAAGTGGCGGCGATGTCCGGAGCGGCAGATTAGGGGTTAATAAACTTATTATAGTGTTTGCGATGCGAGAGGGCCTCAGTTTAGGGGTTAATAGGTAGTTTTTGGGTGTTAGCGTACTTTTTAAAACTTTAGTTATGAGCTTTATGCTACAGTTTTGTAACGTAAAACTAATAACTACTGAGTTAGATGGCGGTACAGATCTTGTCAGTATAGTGTGTACCGCTAATTTTTTGGCCTTCCATGCAAACTTGTAATACCGGCGCTATGGAAGTCCCATTGAAAAAGGACTTTTTTTTAAAAGTGCGCTACTGACGTTGCGTGATGACCAAAAAGGTTTGAGGTACACCTATTCTGACAAGACTTGTAATAGCGGCGTTAGGGAAAAAGCAGTGTTACGAAGCATAACAATGCTTTTTCACTCATAACGCAAAACTTGTAATCAAGCTGAGTGATATTTACTCCGCTTTTTTGGTCTTTTGACAATTATGCTCTTAGGTAAATTCAGCAAGTTTCTATATAACATTACTGCTTAGGAATCATCATGCCCTAATGTTTTTAAATGCAGTTTCAGTATTGGTTGTATATGGGTTTTACATGGGCTGTGACTATAATGGTTCTAGTGGCTGTTGTCTGGGCTTGACTGATTTCTTCATCAGAATAAAGGAGGATAGATTATGTCATAGACATCATTTACCATTGTTTATGCTTCGTACAGATATTTGTGTTGTAGGTGTGGAGGGCACTTTACAACCACAAAGCTATCAGGTGTGTGCAAGAAGTAACAACCTGCAAATATAAAACTGTTGTGCAACTGTACAGCTTGTAGACATTTATATAAGATTCCTTATTATTTTTTTCCTCATTATACACCATTTTTCAATTGCCTGAGGCTTGTGTCTGTAACGTTTCAATAGCAACCTGAAGCCCGAATTTAAATACATTAGGCTTTGTTTGATAGAGGTTTAACCATATTCATTTAAACTTATATCTTTTTATTACAGGCTCTTACATATTGAGAGCTTGTATAAATAGTTTTCTTGTGGTGTTTCGATCTTTAATATATGACTAAAATAGACTGTCAAGTATTTTACTAAATAAAAAGTGTTCATAATTACAGAAAAATATAATTAAATATCTATAATTATGAGATACACTTTTGCCTTCCATACATGTTGACACGACTTTCAGCTGTGTATAAATTCACGGTGTCTTCTTTGTTTAAAGTGATAATAAACTCTCCCCTTTTTAAAATCCGATCCGGACTGTTGAAGATATTTTAGATGGAGTTTAATTCATCAGTTGTAATGAAGTTGAGCTATAACTTACTTTTTGATATAGATATAAAATTCAAATTCCCCGGGCTGCACTGCCCACTTTAAAACTAATTTTTTTCTGTTAACTAACGGTTTAAATTGTTCTCCAATCAGTACTCTAGCTACAACAAAAGTGCCATACGGGGAGAGCACTGATTGGACATATCTATATTAAAAAGTAAGTTATAGCTCAACTTCATTACAACTGATGGATTAAACTCCAGCTAAAATATCAATAACAGTCCGGATCTGATTTTAAAAAGAGGAGAGTTTACCATCACTTTAAGAGGATCCTCTGCAGTCTCAACATAAACTTTATAGCAACTTCGGATACCTCTTATAATACTGTCAGCGATTTTGTGGTGTTGTCTGCTTTGTTCAGGCCTGGCCAATTATCAACTGTTTCTCACTCTTGAACTTCTATCATATCCCACATAACAATCATACACCTAGATTTAGAGTTTTGCGTTATAAGGGGTGCGTTAGCTACGCGTGTCTTTTTTCCCCCGCACCTTTTAAATAACGCTGGTATTTAGAGTTCTCTGAAGGGCTGCGTTAGGCTCCAAAAAGGGAGCATAGACCATAATTTACCGCCACTGCAACTCTAAATACCGGCGTTAGAAAGATCCCATTGATAAGATATGATACACAATTGACGTAAGGGGATCTGCGGTATGGAAAAGTCGCGGCTGGAAAGTGAGCGTTAGACCCTTTCCTGACTGACTCTAAATACCAGTGGGCGGCCAAAACCAGCGTTAGGACCCCCTAACGCTGGTTTGGATGGCTAACGCAGAACTCTAAATCTAGGCGAGTGACCAACCATTACCATAAACTTGACAATTCTCTTAAACCATGTTATACTTGTGGTTCACACAACATATTCGAAAACATTTATTTTGAATGGTCCTCATCAAGACTCCTCTGGGATGAAACTGGGATAAAAAATTAAAAGAGCCTTAGTCATTTGATAGGTTAAGAAATATTTAGCTCTTAAAAGGTGTGGATAAGATACATTTTTTCATGATTCTAAATAAAATGTTTTAATTTGTTTGTCATAAAATTCACCAAGAAACAAGAGGCAAATATATCTTTGTGTATTAATACACTGAAACCCCCACTGATAATATGTAACATTGTCCTCAAAACCCCATGTAGCTATCCCTTGAATTGCCATCCACAAAAAGCAAATTCTGTCATTTACATTTTCTTCAAAATACTGCAAATCATGTAAACAAAAGAACAGAGAGTATGGTATGGCCCACTTTGTGTCCTGGCTTTAACCCCTTGCTTTTTACATAGTGTGGATTCACTGTCAGCTATTACACCATCCCTCCCTCCTGCTGGCTTCCTAAAATAGCACGGTCTCCCACGTTGACGGCAAGACCGCACTATAAAAAAAGCAAGGGGTTGTTAAAGCCAGGACACAGAGGGGCAGCAGCACAAAGTAGGCCATGCCTTTCAACCCATGACAATCTGGCAGGATGCAGGAAGGAGGTGTATAGCTGTAAATGAGTGTGTTCTCTGTTCTTTTGTTTACATAACCCACACTATTATAAGCAGACAATCCCTTAACAACCAGCAACGTACAGGGTTTAAGGAGTTACGTTTCTGGTCAAACCACACCCACAACAAACTCAGCCCCTGGCCCACCCATAGCCTCTAAAGACACGCCCACAGTAATGTCCCATTGTGTGTGTGAGACTTGGCCCCGCCCATAAAAAATGCAAATGAAACACTGCTCATCAGCTTTTTTGACCTTGTGCATCCCACAACGCATCCACAAATGTTGGGAGATGAAGCAAGCCCTAAATTCACACAGACATAAGAAAATATAGTCACCAGGATTTTAAAGCAGATTTTGCAAATCATTAATAAAGTCAGAGTTTCAAATAATTTATTTTTAGTGTAGTACTCAATTGCCGGTATATGATATGTAGCATTTTAAAGTAACTTTCAGTTATGTAATTTGCTTTTCTGCCTCTCTACTGAGAGTGGACCACGCAAAAGTTTTACACATAAACAGAAGGGGTCCTTTTAACTTTAAAGTGATGGTAAATCCTAGCGTTTTTGAAACACTAAGATTTACCAGTGCTACAAATAAAGAAGACTTACAGTCATAAAGTATAAAATAGTTCATCCTTAAGGTTCCTTCATTTACCTGCAGCGTATGCTGCGCTGAGCACCATAGACCGCTCACGGCAGAACCCTATTTTATCTATGAGATGTTATCCAATAGCGTGCTAGCTATCTGGCATAATGCCGATTGTCCTGCACATCTATAGGTGGAAACATCACCTCATTGTGCTCAGCACTGCATAAGCTGCAGGCAAATAAAGGAAGTATCAGTATGAAGTATTTTATACCTCATGACTAAAAGTACCCTTTATTTGTAACACTAGTAAATCCTAAAGTTTCAAAAATGCTCAGATCTACCATCACTTCAATGAGAGGGGTAAGGTTGTCACAATACTCTTTTTTGCTGAAATAATACTGTACTACAGTATGTAATAATAGTTTTTTTATTGGCCTAACCTATAGGGGCCGATTTATCAAGCGCCGTATGGATCTTGATGCCCCTTGTTGGCTCGCCAGAAACAGAAATTATGAAGCAGCGATCTAAAGACAGCTGCTTCATAACTTGTCCGCTTGCTCTGAGGCCGCAGACAGAAATCAACCCGATCGAATACGATCGGGTTGATTGACACCCCCTGCTAGCGACCGATTGACTGCGAATCCACAGGGGGCGGATAAAAGAACTGCTGGTGCAATGATAAATGCCGATAGTGTATGCTGTCTGCATGTATCGATGTGCTGCGGACATGATACGCTACATCGTATCATGTCCGCTCGCACTATGTTGAATATACCCCATAGTGTTAAATAAAAATAATATATATTTTTTTTTAAAGTAAATATATTTTTCCACCATTTTTAAATCCATTCATCTACCATAAAGTACTTTTGTACAAATTCTGTGGTGTTCTAGTTTCTGGAAGCTATGTGTTCCTCTGACATGGGGTCTTAAAGCATCAGGTAATCTTTTCTATTAATACTTTAGTAACACAGGAAAATTATGAAGTAATTAGAAAACCATATATTAAAAAAGCATTAACTAGCCTAGCAATTAAGTTAAAGGCAAATTTTGATTTCCTACATAACATGGAGATTACCTGATGCTAAGCCAACTCCAGCTGTGCCGCAAAGAAAATTACATTTTTTCCAACCTCCAAATGTCAGTCAGTGTTAAACAAAGCTGAATTCAGTGCCAAATACCAGCAGTATTGTGAATTTCTAGACATTTTTAAACTTGCTATATAGAGCAAATCAGTGAATCTTCCAGCAGATCATCAGTATTCATCATTCCCAAACGTTCTATCACTTTATGTATCAATTTTAACCCTATTCAAAAATGCAGCTTGTCAGATTCTAACTGGTCAGGTTCTTGTCATTTTATTGTTCTTTTAGATTCATGTTAGAAATGATTTATTCTTTTCTCTGTTAATTTAGGCTATACTAAGGGAGGTTACATCAAAATAACCCATTGATCTGAAATCATTAAGTCTCTGAAGAATGCATTTACTTTTTTCACAAACTTTGCAATACACATTTATTTGCCGAAATGCTTCTATTAAAAGCTATGATTATTTTTGTAGCATTCACACATACGCTATGCATTCCCAATGCACCAGCATTCGAGCAATTTGCCGGTTTAAAAAGTTGGAGGTAGCTTATATGAGGCAAATTAAATCATCACTGACATGACACACAACACAGTTACTAGGTCTCTGAGCAGGCGCAGGTTTTGAATGGGAATCCATGGGGGAAATCACAGCATATGTGTGTATGCTAATGAAACAGTAATACGTTTTACAAGAAACATTTTGGGCTAGATTGCAAATTTGCCCATTTACGGGCGCATGTTAAATAACCAGCTATTAGAAGTGGTTGGTTAAAGCTCAGAACTCTGGTTAATTAAAAAAATTATGCCCCTATTACCCCAAATAAAGTGGACAGTTCCTTTCCTGTAATAAAAACTGTAAGCATCTTTATTTTATTTTTTTAAATAAACTGCACCAAGTAGTTATAACGGGTTAAAGTGCATGGATGTGGGGTGTTAGAAAACAAAACGGCACTAAAAGGTGCCTTTACATTGGGGTCTATAGAAACTGTGTGTTCCCAGTTATTATATATATATATGCTTATATACATATATATATATTTATGTTTTAATATGTGCATATACACATAAATATATATGTGTATATATATTTTAATTTGCAGTCCAACACTGCATGACTGCATGACTTAACCCTTGCGCTGCATTAGGCTCTTTGCCATGTCTCCCGGCATGAGAACACGGCTCCCATTGGAGCCTATGGAAGCGCACTCTTCCAGGCAATTCGAACTCGAGGTCACATTTGCATTGCGCTTAACTTGTAATACCAGCGTACATTTGCATGCACTGGTATTACTGAGTGGAGCGCAAATATAATATTTTTACTCATGAACTTGTAAAAATTGTCTGTCCGAAATTGTTTTCATTCAAAACTGAAAAATTCCTCTGATGTACATTTTAGTTTTGATCATGATGCCTCTTTAAAAGAAATGTAAAAGTTTATGGAACTAATTTGATTTATAAAGGAAAATTTGCTTGTCCTAAACAGTAGGGCTCAAAAGAGTCCACTATCCTTAACTGGTTTTATTTTAGCATTTAATTAGAAAGAAGTAATATATTGTAATTAGTTTGAGAATACATAATTTAACATTGAGACAAATATTTTTTTTCATCCCCTTGTTAAATCTTTATGTGATATTGAGCTACATAAATAGTGGTCCTACGCACGGCCCTAGAGAGCGCATGATGCACAATGAAAACCAACGCAGCAAAAAAAACATATGGCTGACCAATGAGCTATCCAAGGGACTTCACTTCCAGGGGTCTGGGATTTGGGGTTTCATGTGGGTATGGGGCTGACAAAGGAGCTTCATGGTCAAGAGTCTCAGATTTGAAGTCTGATACAGCAATCAATGTGCAGTATTCAGTTGCTTCAGGAAAACTACAGTGTACTTAGGTGTGCAGTAACTAGTATTACTTTTACAAATGACTTGTACAACATAAGCCTTTGAGGCAAACTATATCCTTTTAATACATGGTGGCCTAGAATTACAAATTGGGGGTTGTGTCGTTTTCGGGGATAATAATGATTAGTGATTTTTTTCATTGGGTTTGTGATGTTTAGAGGTTAAAAGTAGAGGAGGGTTGTAAAGAGGTAGTGATTATCTAGGGCTTAATAGGAAAGAGGTTTTTAGAATAGGTCCATTTATACTTTGGGTTTATGGTAGTTTATGGGTTAATAGTGTGATTAAGCAGTAATTTATTAATATTCGTTTTTGTGAGTTTACCAGACATTGTGCTAATGCAAATTACTTTGTTCATGCTAGAATACTGCTTACAAGATTTCCACAAGGCACAAAAATAAATAAACATATTATTTGAACTTAAGGTTGAAAGCAGTATAAATTTCACAAGCAGTATTAGTGCTCCATACCATTTAAATTTTTGTATTACATTTGTAATCTGGTCCTTTATCTGGTTCTCCACAGAATACTTAGGGCAAGATTACAAGTCGCGCAGCAAATCAGTTGTGAAAACTCCGAGCCCGTTATGGCTTTTTCGCCATAACAAGTTGAGAAATAACTTTCTCTTGTTAGGTGTATCCAGTCCACGGATCATCCATTACTTGTGGGATACTCTCCTTCCCAACAGGAAGTTGCAAGAGGATCACCCACAGCAGAGCTGCTATATAGCTCCTCCCCTAACTGCCATATCCAGTCATTCTCTTGCAAGCTCTCAACATAGCTGGAGGTAGTAAGAGGAAAGTGGTAAAATATAGTTAGTTTTTTCTTCAATCAAAAGTTTATTGTTTTTAAATGGTACCGGAGTGTACTATTGTATCTCAGGCAGCATTTAGAAGAAGAATCTGCCTGCGTTTTTCTATGATCTTAGCAGAAGTAACTAAGATCCACTGCTATTCTCACATATGTCTGAGGAGTGAGGTAACTTCAGAGGGAGAATAGTGTGCAGGGTATCCTGCAATAAGGTATGTGCAGTTAAGTTTTTCTAGGGATGGAATTTGCTAGAAAATGCTGCTGATACCGGATTAATGTAAGTTAAAGCCTAAATACAGTGATTTAATAGCGACTAGTATCAGGCTTGCTATCAGAGGTATATACTTTGATTAATGTGCAATATAAAACGTTTGCTGGCATGTTTAATCGTTTTTATATATGCTTTGGTGATAAAACTTATTGGGGCCTAGTTTTTTCCACATGGCTGGCTTTATTTTTGCCTAGAAACAGTTTCCTGAGGCTTTCCACTGTTATAGTATAAAAGTTACAGTTGGTGCAGTTAAAATTACAAACTGTGACATTCAGCTTCCCTCAGCAGTCCCCTGCATGCTATAGGACATCTCTGAAGGGCTCAAAAGGCTTCAAAATGTGTTTCTCTTAAAGGCACAGTAACATTTTTTTATATTGCTTGTTAACTTGATTTAAAGTGTTTTCCAAGCTTACTAGTCTCATTGCTAGTCTGTATAAACATGTCTGACATAGAGGAAACTCCTTGTTCATTATGTTTAAAAGCCATGGTGGAACCCCATAGGAGAATGTGTACTAAATGTATTGATTTCACTTTAAACAATAAAGATCAGCTGTTATCTTTAAAAGAATTATCACCAGAGGATTCTGACGAGGGGGGAAGTTATGCCGACTAACTCTCCCCACGTGTCGGACCCTTTGACTCCCGCTCAAGGGACTCACGCTAAAATGGCGCCAAGTACATCAAAGACGCCCATAGCGATTACTTTGCAGGACATGGCGGCAATCATGGATAATACCCTGTCAGCGGTATTAGCCAGACTGCCTGAATTCAGAGGAAAATACAATAGCTCTGGGGTTAGACGTAATACAGAGCGCGCAGATGTTTTAAGGCCCATGTCTGATACTGTGTCACAATATGCAGAAGCTGAGGAAGAGCTTCAGTCTGTGGGTGACGTCTCTGACTCGGGGAAACCTGATTCAGATATGTCTACTTTTAAATTTAAGCTTGAGAACCTCCGGGTGTTGCTTGGAGAGGTTTTAGCTGCTCTGAATGACTGTGACACAATTGCAGTGCCAGAGAAATTGTGTAGACTGGATAAATACTACGCGGTGCCGGTGTGTACTGACGTTTTTTCCAATACCTAAAAGGTTTACAGAAATTATTACTAAGGAATGGGACAGACCCGGTGTGCCGTTTTCCCCCCCTCCTATTTTTAAAAAAATGTTTCCAATAGACGCCACCACACGGGACTTATGGCAGACGGTCCCTAAGGTGGAGGGAGCAGTTTCTACTTTTGCAAAGCGTACCACTATCCCTGTTGAGGACATTTGTGCTTTTTCAGATCCAATGGATAAAAAATTAGAAGGTTACCTTAAGAAAATGTTTATTCAACAAGGTTTAATCCTGCAGCCCCTTGCATGCATTGCTCCTGTAACTGCTGTTGCGGTGTTCTGGTTTGAGTCTCTGGAAGAGGCCTTTCAGACAGCTACTCCATTGACTGAAATAGTTGACAAGCTTAGAACACTTAAGCTAGCTAATTATTTTGTTTCTGATGCCATTGTTCATTTGACTAAACTAACGGCTAAGAATTCTGGATTCGCCATCCAGGCGCGTAGGGCGCTATGGCTTAAATCTTGGTCAGCTGACGTGACTTCAAAGTCTAAATTACTTAACATTCCCTTCAAGGGGCAGACCCTATTCGGGCCTGGTTTGAAGGAAATTATTGCTGACATTACTGGAGGTAAGGGTCATACCCTTCCTCAGGACAGGGCCAAATCAAGGGCCAAACAGTCTAATTTTCGTGCCTTTCGAAACTTCAAGGCAGGTGCAGCATCAACTTCCTCTGCTACAAAACAAGAGGGAATTTCCGTGCAATCCAAGCCGGCCTGGAAATCTAACCAGGCCTGGAGCAAAGGCAAGCAGGCCAGAAAGCCTGCTGCTGCCTCTAAGACAGCATGAAGGAACGGCCCCCTACCCGGCAACAGATCTAGTAGGGGGCAGACTTTCTCTCTTCGCCCAGGCGTGGGCAAGAGATGTTCAGGATCCCTGGGCTTTGGAGATCATATCTCAGGGATATCTTCTGGACTTCAAAGCTTCCCCCCCCCCCCCCCACAAGGGAGATTTCACCTTTCGAGATTATCTGTAAACCAGATAAAGAAAGAGGCATTCTTACGCTGTGTGCAAGACCTCCTAATAATGGGAGTGATCCATCCAGTTCCACAGATGGAACAAGGACAGGGATTTTATTCAAATCTGTTTGTGATTCCCAAAAAAGAGGGAACCTTCAGACCAATTTTGGATCTAAAGATCTTAAACAAATTCCTCAGAGTTCCATCGTTCAAAATGGAAACTATTCGGACAATCCTACCTATGATCCAGGAGGGTCAGTACATGACCACAGTGGATTTGAAGGATGCTTACCTTCACATACCGATTCACAAAGATCATCATCGGTTCCTAAGGTTTGCCTTTCTAGACAGGCATTACCAGTTTGTGGCTCTTCCCTTCGGGTTAGCTACAGCCCCAAGAATTTTTACAAAGGTTCTGGGGTCTCTTCTGGCGGTCCTAAGACCACGGGGCATAGCAGTGGCCCCTTATCTAGATGACATCCTGATACAGGCGTCAAACTTCCAAATTGCCAAATCTCATACGGACATAGTGTTGGCATTTCTGAGGTCGCATGGGTGGAAAGTGAACGAGGGAAAGAGTTCTCTATCACCCCTCACAAGGGTTTCCTTCCTAGGAACTCTGATAGATTCTGTAGAAATGAAAATTTACCTGACGGAGTCCAGGTTATCAAAGCTTCTAAATTCCTGCCGTGTTCTTCACTACATTCCGCGCCCTTCGGTGGCTCAGTGCATGGAAGTGATCGGCTTAATGGTAGCGGCGATGGACATAGTGCCATTTGCGCGCCTACATCTCAGACCGCTGCAATTATGCATGCTCAGTCAGTGGAATGGGGATTACACAGATTTATCCCCTCTGCTAAATCTGGATCAAGAGACCAGAGATTCTCTTCTCTGGTGGCTATCTCGGGTCCATCTGTCCAAAGGTATGACCTTTCGCAGGCCAGATTGGACAATTGTAACAACAGATGCCAGCCTTCTAGGTTGGGGTGCAGTCTGGAATTCCCTGAAGGCTCAGGGATCGTGGACTCAGGAGGAGAAACTCCTCCCAATAAATATTCTGGAGTTAAGAGCAATATTCAATGCTCTTCTAGCTTGGCCTCAGTTAGCAACCCTGAGGTTCATCAGATTTCAGTCAGACAACATCATGACTGTGGCTTACATCAACCATCAAGGGGGGACCAGGAGCTCCCTAGCGATGTTAGAAGTCTCCAAGATAATTCGCTGGGCAGAGACTCACTCTTGCCATCTATCAGCGATCCATATCCCAGGTGTAGAGAACTGGGAGGCGGATTTTCTAAGTGGTCAGACTTTTCATCCGGGGGAGTGGGAACTCCATCCGGAGGTGTTTGCTCAATTGGTTCATTGTTGGGGCACACCAGAATTGGATCTCATGGCGTCTTGCCAGAACGCCAAGCTTGCTTGTTACGGATCCAGGTCCAGGGACCCAGAAGCAACGCTGATAGATGCTCTAGCAGCACCGTGGTTCTTCAACCTGGCTTATGTGTTTCCACCGTTTCCTCTGCTCCCTAGACTGATTGCCAAAATCAAACAGGAGAGAGCATCGGTGATCTTGATCGCGCCTGCGTGGCCACGCAGGACCTGGTATGCAGACCTGGTGGACATGTCATCCTTTCCACCTTGGCCTCTGCCTCTGAGACAAGACCTTCTACTACAAGGTCCTTTCAATCATCCAAATCTAATTTCTCTGAGACTGACTGCCTGGAGATTGAACGCTTGATTTTATCAAGGCGTGGCTTCTCAGAGTCAGTCATTGATACCTTAATACAGGCACGAAAGCCTGTAACCAGGAAAATCTACCATAAGATATGGCGCAAATATCTTTATTGGTGTGAATCCAAGAATTACTCATGGAGTAAGGTTAGGATTCCTAGGATATTGTCCTTTCTCCAAGAGGGTATGGATAAAGGATTATCAGCTAGTTCTTTAAAGGGACAAATTTCTGCTCTGTCTATCCTTTTGCACAAGCGTCTGGCAGAGGTTCCAGACGTCCAGGCATTTTGTCAGGCTTTGGTTAGAATTAAGCCTGTGTTTAAACCTGTTGCTCCTCCATGGAGCTTAAACTTGGTTCTTAAGGTTCTTCAAGGAGTTCCGTTTGAACCCCTTCATTCCATTGATATCAAACTTTTATCTTGGAAAGTTCTGTTTTTGATGGCTATTTCCTCGGCTCGTAGAGTCTCTGAGTTATCAGCTTTATAATGTGATTCTCCTTATCTGATTTTCCATACAGTTAAAGTAGTTCTGCGTACAAAACCTGGGTTTTTACCTAAGGTAGTTTCCAACAAGAATATCAATCAAGAGATTGTTGTTCCATCATTGTGTCCTAATCCTTCTTCAAAGAAGGAACGTCTTTTACATAATTTGGACGTAGTCCGTGCTTTAAAGTTTTACTTACAAGCGACTAAAGATTTTCGTCAAACATCTTCCCTGTTTGTTGTTTACTCTGGACAGAGGAGAGGTCAAAAGGCTTTGGCACCTCTCTTTCCTTTTGGCTTCGGAGCGTAATACGCTTAGCCTATGAGACTGCTGGAGAGCAGCCCCCTGAAAGGATTACAGCTCATTCTACTAGAGCTGTGGCTTCCACCTGGGCCTTTAAAAATGAGGCTTCTGTTGAACAGATTTGCAAAGCGGCGACTTGGTCTTCGCTTCATACCTTTTCAAAATTTTACAAATTTGATACTTTTGCTTCTTCGGAGGCTATTTTTGGGAGAAAGGTTCTACAGGCAGTGGTCCCTTCCGTTTAAGTACCTGCCTTGTCCCTCCCTTCATCCGTGTACTTTAGCTTTGGAATTGGTATCCCACAAGTAATGGATGATCCGTGGACTGGATACACCTAACAAGAGAAAACATAATTTCTGCTTACCTGGTAAATTTATTTCTCTTGTGGTGTATCCAGTCCACGGCCCGCCCTGTCCTTTTAAGGCAGGTCTAAATTTTAAACTACAGTCACCACTGCACCCTATGGTTTCTCCTTTCTCGGCTAGTTTCGGTCGAATGACTGGATATGGCAGTTAGGGGAGGAGCTATATAGCAGCTCTGCTTTGGGTGATCCTCTTGCAACTTCCTGTTGGGAAGGAGAATATCCCACAAGTAATGGATGATCCGTGGACTGGATACACCACAAGAGAAATACATTTATCAGGTAAGCATAAATTATGTTTTTTAAACTGCGTAATGCAAAAAGCCAAATCGCCTGCACGTTCACGAATTCCCCTTAAAAGTAAACGGAGAAGACAAATAGAAAAAAAACAACATTAGAATTCTAGTCTGTTGTGCAAAGCCCATGACGTATTCTCCTCGAAAAGTGTACATGAAAATGTGAATATTTCATATTTTGCAAAAATGTTTTCGTAACAGAAAATGTTCTATTTATTTATAAAAATATTTCTCTATATATGTGATGATTTTTGGACTGATATATCTATTTATAGCGAATATATGAATATACAGTATATATATACATATATATATATATACTGTATATATATATATATATCAGTCTACATATCAGTCTACATATCTCGAGATCTATATGCGAATATCTCTTTGAAAATCCTTCTAATATATAGGCTGCAACTAACAATTATTTGCATAATCGATTAATCGGACGATTATGTTTTCGATTAATTGACTAATCGGATAAAAAAAAAAAAAATTCCTGTATTTAAAATAAAATCCACATGCTGAGTATTACAAATAGAAACTTTACATTAACACAACTGTTTGTCCAATTTGTAAGCAAAACAAAACCACAAACCATAATTAAGCAAAACAAAACCACAAACTGAAAAGAGGTAAAATTAGAGAGAGGTAGATTCTGTTATTCATTCTTAAAGAACTTTGCATTGAAATGCAAAAGTGTCAACATGTCCACATACTCCTGGCTGAGACTGGCTCTCTTTTTTGCAAGCTATTTTGCCTGAATCAGAGAATAGGCGCTCAGATGGTGTTGAGGTGCCTGAGATGCATAAGTAGGGTTTTGCCAAATTTTGTCAAGATGGGATATTTATCTTTGTTAGCTCCACCAATGCAAAGTGTTTTCCTCCTTTGCAAGGGGCCTCTCAATAAAGTAAGCTTGGACTTCATTCGAACATAAAATATCTTAAATATCTATGTGTAAATAACCAGCTATAAGGTTAGGGAAAATATCTAGTCTGCTCTTAAAATATCAAATATATACTTAGAGGTTGAATCTGGTAAATATCCCAATTTATTAAAAATATATAACAAAAGTCAAAAGCGCTAAGGACTATATATCAACAACACATTTATCTATACAGTACATATAAATCAGCAATACTAAGCAATCAACTAGTAATTGTGAAAACAGATAATAGTACATATCAATTCAAATAACAAATCCCATCAATCTAGGGCTAGGAATAAATAACATGCTCGGCACTATATCATGCAACGCATAGTCCCAAATCACCTGATTTAATATAAACAATCCAAATGATGACTCCTATTATTTCTGGATTGCACATAAGCCAGGAGTAGACTTATGCTGCCCTGAAAAAGTGAAAAGTAAATGTCTGTAGACGTCCTTTAGGCTAAGGAAATAACCATAAAACACAATACCATGTGCAGGAGTTCATCAGAGTAAAACAGCTGGTGTTGTGTGCACAAACCAACTAATCACAGACTAATCGATTATGAGATTCGTTGACAACTATTTTCATAATCGATTATTATTGATTATATCGATAAGTTGTTGCAGCTCTATATTGTTTAATGTGCATAACATTGTAATGTAAACTATTTTCATTATCTCCGTAGTTAAACATCTCACTATAAATATAAATCAATGTTTCTCTCTATATGTGTATTTATGTCAATGTAAAATCCCTGTGTCAACTTTTTTTTTCTAACACCCAAGATCACAAATCTTTGATCCCTTATAACTTTTGTGTGCAATATTTTTTTTTAAAAATAATTTTTATTAGACAGTGTTAATATGAGTGTAACTGTACTTTGTAATGTATTTTTGAAGTGTTTCATGAAACTTTTATATTGCACAAAACCATTAACTACAGCTCTTTGAGTGCGAAAAGGATTGTTGCGTAAAAGGCGAATGCGCACGCACAATTGCGATTTTTCTAGAGTTGTAATACCTGTGCAATGGAAATTGATTGCGAAAAGACCATATCTTGCACGGAAAAATCAGAATATGTGACTTGTAGTCTTGCCCTATATGTGATTACACTAAAGAGTTGTCTTGTCACTAAGAGTAGAAATATAAAGACACAAAGACATAGGGAAAATAAAGATCCTGTATGTGTGACTAACTTATACAAATGCATTGTTTCCTTGCTAATCATAGCAATAGAATATATAGCAATAGCATTACTCATTTCAAGCTTTTATAGATATATTTTACAATTATTAGTTATTCTAAACAAGTTTGTGTGTCTCCTGCCCCAAGTCAATGTGGGCCCATCAGATGAAAAGGTTGGACACCCCAATTTTACACTGAAAAGCAGTGGAAAGTAAATTATCTCAAAACCATAGCTATGTCAGGATTAAAATAAGACTGTGGGGCTCTATAATTATTTTTATACAAATTCTCTGAAGTACCAAGTTATTAAAGTTACTGCAGATTAACGACTAAAAGATTAGCATTTTTTATTTGTGCAGACAATAAACTAATTTCCATGGTATGCACATTTACTATCACACAGTTGTTTAATTAACATTTTTCAGTGGAAAATGTTAAATAAATGAATACATTTTAAAAAAGTAATTTTTCTCTGAAGAAAGATCTTAATACAAATAAAAAATATTTGTATCAGGTTCCATTTTGTTACTCTTTTTATTTTTTTATTACCGTCTGCATATAGAATTCTCTAAGGTAGAGGTCAGCAAATTACGTTACAAGTGGCATGTGTGTCTCTTCAAGAACCAAGACATGAAACCGTTTTTGGTAGCTTTGGTTAAAGGGATTCAGATTTGAAGTCTGATAAGGTTGTTATCTAATGTTTGGTCTTTATTATTAATAATAAATATTCATTTTTTTATTAAGTATCAAATCTGATTATAAAATAGTCTGGTGCATTCACTCGCTTTATAGTATTAATCTGCACACCATTCTTCAAAATTCTCTGTACCCTGTCCTAGGGTGTGTAATCTTGCAGACATTGAGAGATATGACAAGAGAGATAGAAACCTGGAGATATCAGTGCATTTTGTAAGATTTAGCATGATTCATTGGAATATTCAATGCAGTATATATTATAAATTCCATTCAGTAACCACATGGGTAATAACATTGTGACAGTTTTCTGCCACTGTTGTCAGGTTTCGCTTCAGTTAAATACAGTAATTCACAGTTCTTTATTATTTTGCTATTAGGACAACTAGTTCAGACTGCTATTAAATATAATAAAATGAGTATGTATGAAGGAATAATAATACAGCTTTAAACAGAATTTGGTATTTAGGCTTTATCAGTTTCATGAAAATGTAAAGTATGATATATGTTGTAAGCACTCCTATTTGATGGGGTCCATTTATTATTGTGCGGACGGACATGATCCGATATAGCGGATCATGTCTGCTGCACATTGATAAATGTCGACACTATACGCTGTCGGCATTTATCATTGCACCAGCAGTTCACAAGAACTGCTGGTGTAATTCCACCCCCTGCAGATTCGCGGCCAGATTCGCTAGCAGGGGGTGTCAGTCGAATACGATCAGGCGGATTGCTGTCCGCCACCTCAGAGGTTACATTTTGCTCTTTGAATTGAATTTGGAAAACACATTTTGAAATCCAGTACAATGGAGTTCACTCACTTTGGATTCCAATGTCTGTTCTTTCCAGTATGTAAAAATGTATTCAAGACCTTCTGCAGAGAAAGTAACAGTATAATAAGGGTATCCATCCATCTTAAAGCGGTATGAAATGTAACATTTTCTTTCCCGATTCAGATAGAGCATTGCATTTTAAACAACTTTCTAGTTTACTTCCATTATCAATATTTCTTTGTTTTCTTGCTATCTTTTTTGTAAAAGCAGTGATGTACGCTTATGAGCCAGCCCATTTCTGGAGCACTATATGGCAGCAGTTTTCTCCATTAGCAGTATTAGATTACAGCACTATTTCCTGCCATGTAGTGCTCCAGATGCCTACCTAGGTATCTTTTCAAAATCATAGGAATGAAGTAAATTTGATAATATTTTTATAATGATATGTTCTGTCTGAGTTACAAAAGAAAATGTTTGGGTTTCATGTCCCTTTAAAGGAAGGTGAACATAATAATCTTTTTTCATTCACAAATGGAGTATATCTGACATCCTACATAGACCTACAAAATGATAGATTTTAAATTGCATTAACCCCAGTTTGGTAAAAAATATTCAGAAAATCATACTTGTACCCACAGGATACTAGACAGTAAGGCCTAGATTTCAAGTGGAGCATAAAAATGTTAGTTCTATTGTGCACTAACGTTCCTCAAGTGAAAGCAATACAAGTTGAAAGTAACATATTAGCTCTCGAGCAAAAGTCTAGTACATGCTAACATCTAGATGTGGGATGGCGAAGGTGTGCAGCTAAATCCCTCACATAACAGATTCTATGAAGGCGCACTGAACAACTCAACTCAGCTCTCAATCGGCCGAAGGTTCACTAAGCCAAAGGTGCAATAGGCAAAAACGAAATTCCTCACTCATTTTTAAACTATGTTTTTCTTTTGAGGTATAAGTTTAAAACACTACACATACAATAAACACCTATACATTGACACACATGCAGTCTCTCTCTCTCTCTCTCTCTCTCTCTCTCTCGCTCTCTCTCTCTCTATATATATATATATATATATTATATATATATACACACAGGAAATAGTTTGGATTTCGGAATAGTTTGGATTTTGGAATATTTGCATCTGTAAAATTGAACTGTTTGGAGAGGGGATGGAACCAAGTGTAAACAGCAATATCTTATGTCATTTAGGCAATATTTACATGTCATAATACAGCTTCTACATGCAACCAGGTAGTTTTATATCATTTTAAATACTTTTGTATACATGGTATCATAAGAAAAATAGTGTAGAATTGTAATCAGAAAGGTTCTGATCAGCTCATACAGCTAGCTGGACAGCTTTCAGTGACTCAGGCAGTTAACCTCAGACCACACACACAAAACTGACCACATTAAGATTCTACGGCTTTTTTTACCATTCACTTGTAATGCCATATTGTGTTCTCCACTTGTGATATCAAAATGAGACATTTCTATTTCCTCAATATATATATAGGTGTGTGTATGTGTATGTATATATATATATATATATATATATATATGTATGTATATATATATATATATATATATATATATATATATATATATATATAAACCAAAATTCATTAAAATTATGGGGGGAGATAAAAAACTGAAATTAAAATCCTCCATGTCTCAAAATTAAATCAATGTAAATATTTGCATAGGTAATTAGCACATCTAGGCAAGTATCCCCACTAGCTTTTCCCCAGAAATTCTTAATATACAATGTTACCAATGCACAAGAGAATTGTGGGTAAGATATGCAAATTAGATATGCAAATTCTCAGTTTTTTTGCTTCACAATACTGTTTTGACACAGCAATCCTTTTAACAGGATTATTACAGCAAACCAGAAATCACTCACTAGACAAGCCTGTTTCGTTCTTTTTGGAACTCATCAGTAGGAGATAGATTTCTGGTTGCTGCATTGGTAAAGCTGTTTTCATGGTTAAACCAAAATTCATTAAAATTATGGGGGGAGATAAAAAACTGAAATTAAAATCCTCCATGTCTCAAAATTAAATCAATGTAAATATTTGCATAGGAAATTAGCACATCTAGGCAAGTATCCCCAGAAATTCTTAATATACGTTACCAATGCACAAGAGAATTGTGGGTAAGATATGCAAATTAGATATGCAAATTCTCAGTTTTTTTGTTTCAAAATACTGTTTTGACACAGCGATCCTTTTAACAGGATTATTACAGCAAACCAGAAATCACTCACTAGACATGTATATATGTATATATACATATATATATATGTATGTGTTTGTGTGTGTATGGATGTGTGTGTCTATATATATATATATATATATAAATATGTGTGTATGTATGTGTGTGCGCGTGTGCTTGTGTGTGTATGTTAAAAATATACATACTGACCAGTGTACCTTGATGGATACAAATTATTATTCATGCAAATAAAAAGGTAACACTGTCCCCTATACAATTAGTTACATCTGTGTATATTTGTTTATACTGTGGGCAATCATGTGAATCCGAGAGACTCCTGTAAAGTGTTGGGTATTTCATAAAGGTAATTCTTTTTTAAATGCATAGGACTCCATTTATATTAAAGTGCAGATGGAAAGGTCCCCAATTAGGGAATCTTTCTTTCCCTGATTGTGGAAAGTGGGCAGCATTGCACTGTCTGTATTTATCATTGCACAAGGGGCTGCTTATGCAACACTGCCCTCTGCTCTCAAGTGGACAATAGTGCAAAAGCAGGGGCTGTCAATGACCCCGGTCTGACTAGTCCAGGATGCTTTTAACCCACCAGTTAAGAGCTGTCTAATGACCTCTGCTTCTTAACTATCGGCTGCAGGCTCACTCATCACAATACAGGCCTTCCAAAGCTAAAAAAACAAAATGTAAGTTTACCTGATAAATGTCTTTCTTCCAGGATATGGAGAGTCCACAACGTCATTCAATTACTAGTGGGAAAATCACTCCTGGCTAGCAGGAGGGGGCAAAGAGCACCACAGCAAAGCTGTTAAGTGTCACTCCCCTACCCATAATCCCCAGTCATTTGACGAAGGGAAATGGAAAAGAAATAACACAAAGATGTAGAGGTGCCTGAGGTTTAGTTAAAAATAACTGTCTTAATGATAAGGTAAGGTGAATCACAATGCAAAGCTGAGAGTTCTGAAACTCTCCAAGCAGAAGAGATAGCAATAAGAAACAAAACCTTAAAAGATAGCAACCTAACATCTATGGAATGCATTGGCTCAAACGAAGCCTGCTGCAAAACTTTAAGAACAAGATTAAAGGGCATATTTATCAATGTTCGAAAGGACATTATATGATGTAGTGTATCATGTCTGCCGCACATCGATAAATATAATTGCACCAACAGTTCTTGTGAACTGCTGGTGCAATGCCGCCTTCTACAGATTCGACGCTAGCAGGGGGTGTCCGCGGCCTCAGAGCAGGCAGACGAGTTATGGAGCAGCAGTCTTTAGACCGCTGCTTCATAACTTCTGTTTTCGGCGAGCCTACATACGGAGCTTGATAAATTGGCCCCTAAGACTCCAAGGAGGAGCAACAGGTTTAAATACAGTCCTGATTGACCAGGGCCTGACAAAAAGATTGAACATCTGGCACATCCACCAGATGCTTGTGTAACAAAATAGATCATGCAGAAATCTGACCTTTCAGAGAACTGACTGACAACCCTTTCTCCAGACCTTCCTGGAGAAAAGACAAAATTCTAGGAATCCTGACCCTACTCCAAGAGTAGCACTTAGATTCACACCAATAAAGGTATTTATGCCATACCTTATGGTAAACTTTGTGAGTAACAGGCTTGTGAGCCTGGATCATGGTCTCAATGACTGACTCAGAAAATCCACGCTTAGACAGAACTAAGCGTTCAATCTTCAAGCAGTCAGCTTCAGAGAAACAAGATTTGGATGGAGGAATGGACCCTGAGTTAGAAGGTCCTTCCTCATGGTGGCCGAGATGACATCTTCACTAGGTCTGCATACCAGATCCAGCAAGGCCATGCAGTAGCTATTTGAATTACCGATGCTCTCTCTTGTTTGATATGAGCAATAACTCGTGGAAGGAGTGCAAATGTAGGAAACAGGTATGCTAGACCGAAATCCCAAGGAACCGCCAGAGCATCTATCAGTGTGTCCTGAGGATCTCTTGACCTTGAACCGTACCTTGGAAGCTTGGCGTTCTGCAGAGACGCCATCAGATCCAACTCTGGCATCCCCCATTTGAGGGTTAACCTGGAGAACACCTCCGGATGGAGAACGCACTCCCCGGGATGAAATGTCTGTCTGCTCAGGAAATCCGCTTCCCAGTTGTCCACTCCAGGAATGTGGATTGCAGATAGACAACAATTGTGAGCTTCTGTCTACTGAATAATCCCTGCCACCTCCTTCATGACTGAGGAACTCTGAGTTCCTCCCTGGTGGTTGATGTAAGCCACTGAGGTGATGTTGTCCGTCTGAAACCTGATAAACTGGGCTAAAGACAATTGAGTCCAAGCGATCAGAGCATTGTAAATCACTCTGTTTATGGGGAGAGAAGACTCCTCCTGAGTCCATAGTCCCTGCGCCTTTAACGAGTCCCAGACTGTACCCCAGCCTAGCAGGCTGGCGTCCGTGGTCACAATCACACAGGAAGGTCTCCGGAAGCAGGTGCCCTGAGACAGATGGTCCTGAGAAAGCTACCATGGGAGAGAGTCACTTGTCAACTGGTCTAGATCTATTATCTGAGACAGATCCAAATGGTCTCCGTTCCATTGTCTGAGCATGCATAATTGCATGCTCAGACAAGACCCAATGTCTCCAAGACCTATAAGACAAAAGCACTTACCTGCAGTCTAGCTGTCTGGCAGGAAGACACTGACAAGGCATGCAAGGACACATACTAATTACAGAGACCTGTAGAAAAAGAAAGAACAGAGTAACCAACTCTGGTTTTCTGTACCATGGGCAGCAATGTGTTAGGAAACAAAGCAAGGACTGCTTGTGTAGTTCTCTAACACCTAGATTACGAGTTTTGCGCATAAAGAATGCAAAAAAAATTAACTGTACCGCATTTTCCATAGCGCTGCCATTGCGAGTTAATGAAAAACCTCCTTGTGCTCTGGGTTATGGTGTGTTAAGCTTCATACCACACAAAAGCCAAGGGCTGAGATTACATGCTCGTGCATGCTTTCCCCCATAGACATCAATGCGGAATGGCAAATCACAGTAATGTAATCCTCATTGATGTCTATGGGGAAAAGAAAGCTATGTTTAAACCATAATCAGCTGCTCCCCGACATCGCCAACACTAAATAAAGTTATTAACCCCTAAGCAGCTGCTCCCTGACATCGCTGACACTAAATAAAGTTATTAAACCCTACTCCGCCACTCCTGGACATCGCAGACACTAAATAAAGTGATTAACCCCTAGTCCGCCGATCCTCGACATCGCCGACAGCTAATAGGATTTCAGTAGCTCTCATCCTATTGGCTGATTTGAAAATGTCAGCCAATAGGAATGCAAGGTACCCCATTAATACTTTATTATAGTGTTGGCGATGTGGGGGGCCGGTGGTTTAGGAGTTACTACACTTATTTAGTGTTGACGATGTGGGGGGTCGGTGGTTTAGGGGTTAATAGGTTTATTTTACTGCCGGCAATGTGGGTGGGCTGCAGATAAGGGGTTAATAAGTTTAATATAGTATTTGCGATGTGGGAGGGTGGCAGTTTAGGGGATAATACGTAGTTTATGGGTGTTAGTGTACTTTGTAACATTTTAGTTATGAGTTTTGTGACACATTTTTGTTTTGCAAAATCCATAACTACTGGTCTCAGATTGCGGAATGGATCATTTTGGTATCGGCTGTAATGCAAGCATTTTAGCCGGACTGCACAACCTGTAATATGGCGCTATGGAAAATCCCGCACTCAAACGTAATTTTTTGAGTGCGGAATGGAGGGTTGCGTTAAGGCTAAAATGTTTGCGGTATAGCTATACCGCCACGACTCGTAACATGCATTACCTGCCATTCCATGAGCAATGGCTAATTTTTCAGTGGTATAGCCGCACCACACCATAACGCAAAACTTGTAGTCTTGCCATAAGTGTGTTAGTTCATTAGTGTAGGGAGTTAAAATAAGGAGTGGACAACATAGAAACAAGTACTTTCAAATCTCTCTAAATTTGTCAGCAAAGATGCTACACTTTCTACTGTGAAACAACAAAGAGAAAGAGGCGCCACTTTTTTTTTTCAATCTTAAAAACGGTTTATTAAAGGTGTAAAACAATAAATAGCAATAATGCTACGCATTTCTCTGGATAACCCGTTTCCTCAGGCATATAAAAATCATGTCAAGCAATGCCCTTTATATAAGGCTACACTACCAAACAATCAAGTCGACCTTCCACTTATAAAGACCCATCATTTCAAACACATCCCATTGTCACTCCTGATATTCTTTGATCGAAATTATGTTGAAAAAAAAGGTTCCAATTGTAAAACCCTAATAGTAAGTAATGAATGATAGAAATGTAATCATGTGAATATATAATTGTAAGAATGTATTAAACGCCTAATATATACTCTTCTCCCAAAAATTTTTATTATATATATCAATGTTAACACAATCGGATCTGAAATCCATGACTATTATTATTTAAGATCAATAGAACAATCACCATAACATCGTAACAAATATATTGTTAGTAGTAAAGACATTCTTACGGTAACTTCAGCGCTACTGATGAGACAAATTTAAATCTTTTTTATGTAAGCGCCAAACCAGGACGCCCAAAGGAGCTGACTCCAGCTTAGTACTGAATATGGTTGGATGCATGAGATCAAAGAATGATTGGCCCATAACCGGTGACGTATCTGTAATCGATGGCCACATAATATCAATGGGAATATACCGTTACTAGTCAATGGAAATCATCAATGTACCTCCCACGTAAGCGCCTAACAGACAAGCCCAGAGGGGCGGAGTCAAAAACAGAACTACATATGATAGAACAACTACAATCGAAGACCAGTTAACCCACAGCCAATTGACGTATCCCTACCGAAAATCTTGGGACAACCATAAAAGCCAGTACCATATCAATATGGGAAAATGATTTATTATTAAATAGAACAGGGCATTAAATAATTGACTCTCGAAGGATAAATGGAATAGATTGGGATAACCATAACAGGCGCTTCTAAAAACTATATGCGCAGTAGCGCATAGCGCAACAACCCTAAAAAAAAGGGTAAATATAATAAAATGAATAGGTACTGGACCAACAACAATAATAATATCAGTAATCATGGATAAGTAAAATAAATAATTCTATAAAGAGATATATACGTATAACTGTAGTGCCAGAATGTATATATATATATATATATATATATATATATATATATATACACCAGTGCATACACCAATGTGTATATAATAATAGTAATGATAATATAACTAACCTATCTAAACACATATGGTATAATGTAGAAAAAATATAGGGAAATAATGCATAGTGTGTGTCTAAAGTGATAAACTAGATAAAAATAGTTGTGAACTACAATGAGAGTCATATTAATAAGACAAGTCTTGTCCAGCCCATAAGTGAACCATAACCTATAATAGTGCACAAAATGTATAATTGTAGAATGAGCCCTTTTACTAAATAAATACAGGGCACTAGGTGGATAATGAAAAGGCATGTAAAGCATAATGTATGTCTAATTGATAAACTAAATATAGAGGAGTGAATGCTGTAATAAGATAATATTAATAGGACCATTCTTGTCCAGAACATACGTGAACCTTAACCTATAATTATATATAAATGTTGATGTGTTAATGCATAAAAAAATATAAATAGTGACAATGTGATATGGAGAATCCGATGTACATATAATGAAAATAGATATATGATAACCCTAAAAATATACTAATATAAATTAATATGACAAAATGAATACATGAATAATACTAACAATACATACCAGTAACCAAAAAATTTATATAAATTAAAGTATAATGATTGGTTGCCTCAAAAAAATTTGATAGATATACTTAGACAAACACTGCTGAATGTATTACTTCATTGAGACCTAATGGAAACAAGGTATGGAATTTATAAATCCAGTAGGTTTCTCTCTGTCTGAGCTTAGTAAACCTATTGAACTGACGACTCTGGGAAATACTTTCCAAAGGAGTAATTTTGATGTTACATCTCCAAGGATTATGCTCATGGCAAATGTGTCTAGACACGCTGTGTTTCAAAGATTTGGATTTAACATTTCACTCCATCTAACCCTGACTTTCCTACACATTCTACCAATATACTGCAACCCACATTCACATGTGAGTGCATATATAACATATGTGGAGTCACAAGACATTCTATTTTGGATGGAGAAACACTCCCCTGTGGTGTGAGATGTTAAACTCACTTGACCATGAGTAAAAAATTTGCACATGTGGAATTGTTTCTTACCACACCTATACACACCTTTCCTGTCAGGCGTTCTTAAAAGAGATACATTGTTCTTCGTATAGCTTTTTTTTTTACCTTTTTGGACATTATCACTTTACTGGGTGCCAATTTTTGTTTTAGTGTGGGTTCTCTCCTGTATACTAATTTTGGTTGAGGAGATACAATTTTCTTTTAAAACAGGATTTCATTTAAATATGCCAGTGTTTCTTTAACACTTTTGTAACTGCTTTGTGATTAGAATTATACTAGGTCTCTTTATGTTTATATCACTCTCCTTTTGATTAACTTTGGAGGAGGTCAATAATTGTGCTCTAGCTACACCCATTGCTCTGTCACATCTCTTTTTGATGAGATCCAAGGGATACCCCTTCTCCAAAAAATCTTGAAATAAGAATATCAGATCGTTTATTAAATTGCTCAACTGTACTGCAATTCCATCTTATCCTACAAAACTGGTTGACGGGAATGTTTACTTTCCAACTTGTTAGGTGATTGCTTGAAAAATTAAAAACATTATTACAATCAACCTGTTTGAAATATGTTGATGTACAAACATTCCCTTCCTCTTCTTCTTCCCCTTTTGTTGTTTCACTGCAGAGTCTTAGCATCAAGTTTGGTGAAGTTAGAGTGCTTCCTGGTTCATTCTTCCCAATAGAAGATTTCTATATCCTGGATAAAGGACTTGATTACACCTGTGGGGACTATATGTTCCACCCTATATGTCATATCATCTAATGTGTTGTTGTTAATAATCATATGGATATTTAATCTGATATAGATTACCCCAGTCACTACATATCAGTGTCTTTATTTAGAATATAGGCTGACTGGGTTTTCTGGCTAGTAAGTATATATGATTTAGTAACTTAGAGCGCCTCCTATAGGAGTAAGTATTACATAAGTGGTCCTATACCTATGTTTACCATTTAGACTCCTAGGCCTAGATTTAGAGTTTGACGGTAGCCGTCAAAACCAGCGTTAGAGGCTCCTAACGCTGGTTTTTACCGCCCGCTGGTAATTGGAGTCAGTCAGGAAAGGGTCTAACGCTCACTTTGCAGCCGCGAATTTTCCATACCGCAGATCCCCCTACGCCATTTGCGTATCCTATCTTTTCAATGGGATCTTTCTAATGCCGGTATTTAGAGTCGTGGCTGAAGTGAGCGTTAGAAATCTAACGACAAAACTCCAGCCGCAGAAAAAAGTCAGTAGTTAAGAGCTTTCTGGGCTAATGCCGGTTTATAAAGCTCAACTACTGTGCTCTAAAGTAAACTAACACCCATTAACTACCTATGTACCCCTAAACCGAGGCCCCCCCACATTGCCGCCACTCTATTAAAAAATTTTAACCCCTAATCTGCCGCTCCGTACACCGCCGACACCTACGTTATCCCTATGTACCCCTAATCTGCTGCCCCTAATACCGCCGACACCTACATAATATTTATTAACCCCTAATCTGCCTCCCCCAACGTCGCCGCCACCTACCTACACTTATTAACCCCTAATCTGCTGACCGGACCGCACCTCTACTATAATAAATGTATTAACCCCCTAATCCGCCTCACTCCCGCCTCAATAACCCTATAATAAATAGTATTAACCCTTAATCTGCCCTCCCTAACATTGCCGACACCTAACTTCAAGCATTAACCCCTAATCTGCCGACCGGAGCTCACCGCTACTCTAATAAATTTTTTAACCCCTAAAGCTAATTCTAACCCTAACCCTAACACCCCCCTAAGTTAAATATAATTTTTATCTAACGAAATAAATTAACTCTTATTAAATAAATTATTCCTATTTAAAGCTAAATACTTACCAGTAAAATAAACCCTAATATAGCTACAATATAAATAATAATTATATTGTAGCTATTTTAGGATTAATATTTATTTTACAGGCAACTTTGTATTTATTTTAACCAGGTACAATAGCTATTAAATAGTTAATAACTATTTAATAGCTACCTAGTTAAAATAATTACAAAATTACCTGTAAAATAAATCCTAACCTAAGTTACAATTAAACCTAACACTACACTATATATAAATAAATTAAATAAAATACCTACAATTATCTACAATTAAATAAACTAACTAAAGTACAAAAAATAAAAAAGAACTAAGTTACAAAAAATAAAAAAATATTTACAAACATTAGAAAATGATTACAACAATTTTAAACTAATTACACCTACTCTAAGCCCCCTAATAAAATAACAAAGACCCCCAAAATAAAAAAATGCCCTACCCTATTCTAAAATTAAAATAGAAAAGCATGCCCCAAACATACAATACCCCCCCAACATTACAACCCACCACCCACATACCCCTAATCTAACCCAAACCCCCCTTAAATAAACCTAACACTAAGCCCCCGAAGATCTCCCTAACTTGTCTTCACCTCGCCGGGTTCACCGATCCGTCCACCAAAGTCTTGATCCAAGCCTCCGAAGTCTTGATCCAAGCCCAAGCGGGGGCTGAAGAGTGACGTCCATCCTCCGGCTGAAGTCTTGATCCAAGCGGGCAGAAGAGGACATCCGGACCGGCAAACATCTTCATCCAAGCCGCATCTTCTATGTTCTTCAATCCAATGACGACCGGCTGATCTTCAAGACCTCCAGCGTGGATCCATCCATCTTCACCGACGACTTCCCAACGAATGATAGGATTCTATCAGCCAATCGGAATTAAGGTAGGAAAATTCTGTTCCGATCAGCCAATAGAATGCGAGCTCAATCTGATTGGCTGATTGGATCAGCCAATCGGATTGAACTTGAATCTGATTGTCTGATTCCATCAGCCAATCAGAATTTTCCTACCTTAATTCCGATTGGCTGAAGGAACCGTCATTCGTCGGGAAGTCGTCGATGGATCCGCGCTGGAGGTCTTGAAGATCAGCCGGTCGTCATTGGATTGAAGAACATAGAAGATGCGGCTTGGATGAAGATGTTTGCCGGTCCGGATGTCCTCTTCTGCCCGCTTGGATCAAGACTTCAGCCGGAGGATGGACATCACTCTTCAGCCCCCGCTTGGGCTTGGATCAAGACTTCGGAGGCTTGGATCAAGACTTTGGTGGACGGATCGGTGAACCCGGCAAGGTGAAGACAAGGTAGGGAGATCTTCAGGGGCTTAGTGTTAGGTTTATTTAAGGGGGGTTTGGGTTAGATTAGGGGTATGTGGGTGGTGGGTTGTAATGTTGGGGGGGGGTATTGTATGTTTTTTTTACAGGCAAAAGAGCTGAATTCTTTGGGGCATGCCCCGCAAAGGGCCCTTTTAAGGGCTGGTAAGGTAAAAGAGCTTTTCTATTTTAATTTTAGAATAGGGTAGGACATTTTTTTTATTTTGGGGGTCTTTGTTATTTTATTAGGGGGCTTAGAGTAGGTGTAATTAGTTTAAAATTGTTGTAATATTTTTCTAATGTTTGTAAATATTTTTTTATTTTTTGTAACTTAGTTCTTTTTTATTTTTTGTACTTTAGTTAGTTTATTTAATTGTATTTAATTGTAGGTATTTTATTTAATTAATTTATTGATAGTGTAGTGTTAGGTTTAATTGTAGATAATTGTAGGTATTTTATTTAATTAATTTATTGATAGTGTAGTGTTAGGTTTAATTGTAACTTTTGTAATTATTTTAACTAGGTAGCTATTAAATAGTTATTAACTATTTAATAGCTATTGTACCTGCTTAAAATAATTACAAAGTTGCCTGTAAAATAAATATTTATCCTAAAATAGCTACAATATAATTATTATTTATATTGTAGCTATATTAGGGTTTATTTTACAGGTAAGTATTTAGCTTTAAATAGGATTCATTTATTTAATAAGATTTATTTTATTTTGTTAGATAAAAATTATATTTAATTTAGGGGGTGTTAGTGTTAGGGTTAGACTTAGCTTTAGGGGTTAATACATTTATTATAGTAGTGGTGAGGTCCGGTCGGCAGATTAGGGGTTAATAATTGTAGGTAAGGTAGCGGAAACGTGGGGGGGGGCAGATTAGGGGTTAATAAATATTATGTAGGGGTCGGCGGTGTTAGGGGCAGCAGATTAGGGGTACATAGGGATAATGTAGGTAGCGGCGGAGTGCGGTCGGCAGATTAGGGGTTAAAACGTTTATTAGAGTGGCGGCAATGTGGGGGGGCCTCGGTTTAGGGGTAAATAGGTAGTTTATGGGTGTTAGTGTACTTTAGAGCACAGTAGTTAAGAGCTTTATGAACTGGCGTTAGCCCAGAAAGCTCTTAACTCCTGGCTTTTCTCTGCGGCTGGAGTTTTGTCTCACTTCAGCCAAGACTCTAAATACCAGCGTTAGAAAGATCCCATTGAAAAGATAGGCTACGCAATTGGCGTAGGGGGATCTGCGGTATTGAAAAGTCGCGGCTGGAAAGTGAGCGTTAGACCCTTTCCTAACTGACTCTCAATACCAGTGGGCGGTAAAAACCAGTGTTAGGACCCCCTAACGCTGGTTTTGACGGCTAACGCAGAACTCTAAATCTAGGCGTAAGCTTTCAAAGTTACAGTCCCTGTATAGCTCCCAGTGACACAGATTTATTAGGAGCTGGCTCTTATCCACCATGAAACTGGACTTCTTAAAAGTACATTCAACATCAAAGAGGGACATATTTTCATTGCTAGGCCCCTTTTTCTAAAAAAAATTACAGCTTGAATAAGAAACCAACTTCCTTATAGTAAAGCATTCAGTAATTTTTTAAAACACCACCAAACCATTACAAACACACACATCTAATTTCTTACACCATGGTACTACATAGCCCAAATCACCTGCGCATGCGCGTGTGTGACCATGTCTGTCTGTGAGCATGTAGGGTTGTGTGCACTAGTATGTCTGTGTGTGAGCATGTAGGGTTGTGTGCAAGAGTATGTCTGTGTGTGAGCATGTAGGGTTGTGATCATGAGTAAGTCTGTGTGTGAGTAAGAATCTGAGTGTGTCTATTTTTGTGTCTGCATGTGATAATGTGTGTTCATGTTCTTGTGTATGTTTGTGCCTATGTGTGTGTTTGTGTGTGCACATGTACAATGGTATGTGTATTTATTGTTTGCGTAGCCCATATTGAAGGTATGGGGTGGGATATCACATTCCGGGTTAAGTCCGTTTTGAGGCCCCAGTAGTGGCTGGGGACTCAAAATGTTCCCAGCCACCATTGGTCATGCTATAGAGCTGTGTAAGGTGTAGTGGCATGTTATGCAGTTGTGTCATATTGTACACCTATGTAAACATGTATGTAATTCTGCTCCTATTTGTATAGCTGTTACCTTGTTGTAGAAATGCGCTTTGTATGGACCCCATGTTGTTTTGTTGTTCATAGTGTGTGTCAATCTGTCGCCATGTGGTGCTGTGCAGTGTTGTGCTGCCTGTCTATATATATTGCACTTCACTTCCTAGTTAAATCATACTTTATAGATGTAACACAATCTGTGACATGATGTGCAGTTGTGTGGCTCAGTGAGATGCTGGCTAGCAATAACATGTTGTTATATTTTTTGGCGGGGGTGGGCAAAATGCATAAAACATAAAAAAATGCGGGGGTGGGCAAAATGCATCTTCGCCTGTGTAACTGAAAATCCTAGCACAAGCCCTGCAATGACACATTATAAACCTCTCAACCTCATTAACTGCACCTCTGTTAGTACACCCTAATTCTCTTGTGGCCTTTGGAATGCACACTCTATATGCAATTAACTTACATCTATTCACGACCTATTCATTTCACTTAACCTGTTAGCCCTCACTGAAACTTGGCTTTCCTTCTCTAACACAACTGATGTAGCCTCTCTGTCCTATGGTGGCCTGCACTTCAGTCACACTCCCAGGCCAGGAGACATACAAGGTTGGGGAGTAGGAATTCTCCTGTCTCCGCACAGTACCTTCCACTGCATTCCTTCACCCTGCTCTCTTTCTTTCACATCTTTTGAAGCTCACGCTATCCGCCTCTTCTCCCCTGTAGCTCTTAGTGTTGCTAGCCCAGCATCACAATATCTGGACCACTTTGAAGCCTGGCTTCCACACTTTCTCTCTTGTAATGTCCCTTCTCTCATCTTATATTATTAGAGGCAGTAGGCATGTTAGGATTGTCAACGGGTATGTTGAAGTCCCTTCAACATACCCGTTGACAATCCTAACTTGCCTGCTGCCTCTAAACTTCTATCCATTGACCTGGTCTTCACTAATCTCTGTGCCATTTTATTATTATTATTATTATTATTATTATTATTCTTTATTTATAAAGCGCCAACATATTCCGCAGCGCTGCCCATGTGTACAAGGATAACAGTACAATGGAGAAACAATACAATAAAAGACAAACTTTTACAGACAAATACAGGGGGAATTGAGGGCCCAATTCCTGTGGGACCTTACAATCTAGATGGGTAGGAGGATGGGAAACAGCAGGTGGGGACTGCAAAGGTGAGAATGATATTAGTGAGGAGATAGAGGAGGGCAACTGTTAGTTAAGTGAAGTTAGTTTGTTAATAAGTCGGGGTGATAAACTTCCCTGAACAGAAAGGTCTTTAGGGAACGTTTAAAGGAGGAGAGGTTAGGGGCAAGTCTGACAGCTCGTGGTTGGTGTCGCACGAGAGAAGTCCTGTAGTCTAGCATGAGAGGAGGTGATGGTAGAGGATGCAAGAAGCAGGTCATTGTTGGATCTTAGGGGGTGGGCAGGAGTATATTTGTTGATGAGTGAGGACAGGTAGAGTGGGGCAGCATTGGTGAGGGCTTTGTAGGTCAGGGTGAGAATTTTGAATTTAACTCTGCTGTGAATGGGGAGCCAGTGAATGGACTCACAGAGTGGTGCAGCATAAACAGAGCCTCGAGAGAGATGCATTTAGGATGGATTGGAGGGGAGAGAGGTGGGAGAGACGGAGGCCAGTTAGTAAGTTGTTACAGTAGTCAAGTCAGGAAATTACCAGGGAGTGGATTAGCTGTTTAGTAGTTTCAGCCTTCAGAAATGGACACATTTTGGAGATATTGCATAGGTGGTTGCGGCAGGATGAAGAGAGCAATTGGATGTGGGGAATGAAGTACAGATTTGAGTCAAGCGTGACTCCTAGACAGCGGACATGGGTTGATGAGGAGATAGTGGTGCCGCCAACAGTGATGCAAAAATAAGAAACTGGAGTAGACTTAGAGGGGGGAATTAGAAGTAGTTCGGTCTTGGACATGTTTATTTTTAGGTGGTGAGAGGCCATCCAGGAGGAAATGCCAGATAAGCAGTCGCTGATGTGAGAATTGACAGAAGCAGAGAGTGCAGGGGTGGAAAGGTAGATCTGGGTATCATCAGCATAGAGGTGATAGCTTAAGCCATAGCTGTTGATAAGTTTACCCAGTGAAGAAGTGTAAATAGAGAAGAGTAGAGGACCCAGGACAGATCCTTGAGGTACTCCAATAGACAGAGGCAATAGAGAGGAGGAGTCAACAGCAAAAGAGACGAAGGATCAGTTAGAGAGATAAGAGTGAATCCAGGAGAAGGCAGTGTCAGAGAGCTGAGAGTCTGTAGGAGAAGGGGATGGTCAACAGTGTCAAAGGCAGCAGAGAAATCAAGTAAGATGAATATAGATTAGTAGCCTTTGTTTTTAGCAGAAAGGAGATTGTTAGTAACCTTGGTGAGGGCAGTCTCAGTTGAGTGTTGGGGATGGAAGCCAGATTGCAGGGGGTCGAGCAATGAGTTGGAGGACAGGAATTGGGTTAGGCGATTGAAAACTAGTTTTTCAAGGCATTTTGAAGCTAGCAGGAGCAGTGATATTGGGCGGTAGTTTGCAGTGGAGTTATGGTCAAGGGAGGGTTTTTTGAGGATGCGGGTGACCTTTGCATGTTTGAAGGAGGCAGGGAATGAGCCGGTAGAAAGGGATAGGTTGAATATGTGAGTAAGAGCCGGAGTGAGGATGGGAGACAGAGGAGGAATTAGATGTGAAGGAATAGGGTCAAGAGGGCAAGTAGTGAGGTGTGAGGAAGACAAAAGGGAAGCCACTTCACTCTCAGTGGTTGGGAAGAGGGTGCAGAGAGTGGCAGAGAGGGTGACTGGGAGCGAAGTTGGGAGATTGCAGGCTTGTGTTGGGATGTTTCTTTGGATGGCAAGTGTTTTATTGAAAAATTTGTCAGCAAGGACTTGAGCACTGAATGCAGATGAGGGGGGTGGTGCAGGTGGGTAGAGGAGAGAGTTGAAAATGGAGATGAGTCTTTTAGGGTTTGAAGAGTGAGTGGATATAAGAGAAGAGAAGTAGGTTTGCTTAGCTAAGTGAAGGTCAGAGGTGTAAGAGTAAAGAATGACCTTTTAGTGCATAAAATCAGGTTCCAACTTCTTTAACTTCCCCTTTCCTCTCTCTGACCACCATCTACTAACTTTCTCTCTTACTATACCTGCTGCATCTTTGCAAGTGCCCAAAAAATTGCTACCTTATAGGAATTTAAATGACTTGGATCTCACAGACTTTTCTACTCAATTGAATCCTCTGCTCTCCAACATTTTATCCCTCTCTTGCACTAAAATCAACTCAACGAGAACCATGGCACACCAAATAAACCAAACGGCAGTGGAAGAAATCATGTACCAGTGCTGATTTCCTGCATTATAAATTCTCCTTTAGTAATACAACTCTGCCCTCAGCCTGGCCAAGCAAGTCATTTCTCCTCCCTTGTGTCATCTCATGCATCCAATCCCAGAAAGCTGTTCTCAACATTTAATTCCCTTCTACATCTGCCTGCACCTCCGTCCACTACCAAATTCACTGCTCAGATTATTAATGATTACTTCAAAAATAAAATTTACACCATTAGAAAATAAATATACACCTCACACCCCTCATACCCAGCCCTCCTACCCACACCTTCTATTAACAAAACTCTCTGCTACTTTCATTCTGTAACAGAGGAAGAAGACTCTGCACTCCTATCTTTGGCTCATCTCACAACTTGATCCTATTCCTTCACAACGTCTTCCCTCTCTCTCTGCTTCACTAATCCCTATACTAACTCACCTCTTTAACCAGTCTCTCACCGCTGGCACATTTCCTGATACATTAAAGCATGTGTCAATCACACCAATTCTAAAAAAGTCCACACTTGACCGCTCCACCCCTTCTAACTATTGACCGGTCTCCCTACTTCCCTTTGCTTCAAAATTATTGGAACGACTGGTAATCGGCTAACTCAATTTCTCACAACTAACTCCTTACTTGATCAACTACAATATGGTTTCTGCCCTAAAAACTACTCCTTACTAATTCTTCTTGACCCATCTGCTGCTTTTGACACAGTTGTCCATCCTCTCCTTCAAAAAATCCAACATTCATTTGGCATCCGAGACATAGCCCTCTCCTGGTTTGCTTCATATATTTCAAACCGCTTGTTTTCAGTTTCTTTTTAACAACATATCTTCTGATCCTTTGCCTCTCTCAGTTGGAGTACCACAAGACTGTCTTGGGTCCCTTGCTTTTCTCTCTCTATACATCCTCCCTCCTTTGGCTTCCAGTCCCACATATATGCTGATGATACCCAAATCTATCTTTCCTCTCCTGATATCTCTCCCTCTTTACTCAACCAGATCCTACCGTACACACCTATGTAACATTTCCAGAATTCATCAATTCCTTACTCAAAGAACTACAAAAATATTAACACATTCCCTCATTGTGTCACATATTGACTATTGCAATCTACTTCTAAATGGCCTTCCAAAACACTTCCTCTCCTCCCTCCAATCTAAGTGGCTGATCTACATCAGCTGCTCCGCTCTTCCAGTCTCTACACTGACTTCCCATACACTCCAGAATACAATTTAAAGTATTAACCCTAACTTAGAAAGCACTCAACATCCTCACTCCCAACTATATTTCCTCTCTCATCTCCAAATATTACCCATTCCTTCCTCTTCAATCAACCTCTGACCTATGTCTCTCCACTCCTGTTATCTCTACATCCCACTCCCGTCTGCAAGACTTCTCACGTGCTGCTCCTGTCCTCTGGAACTCTCTACCCCTCTCCATAAGACTGTCTCCAACCTTGTATAGCTTCAGACGCTACTTGAAACCATACCTGTTCAGAGAAGTTTACCATCTCTCCTCCATCTCTCATCCCAACCAAAATAATTCTTGAACTGCCTGACTCACTGCTACAACTACAATCGACGAGACAAGCTACACCAAACCTTATGTCTCTGCACCCTCAACCTGTAGACTGTGAGCTCTCCGGAGCAGGGCCCTCTTTCTCATGTAATTGATTTTTTTTGTTTGTTATGTTTTGTATTTAATTACAAATCCTTGTGATTGTATACCCCTATCTTTGTACCCGGCGCTACAGAATTTTGCGGCGCTATACAAGTAAATGATAATAATAATACGAATACAACCATCAATTTGATTACTTATATTAGAGTACAGTGTTGTCATTAAATACTGGAATAAAATATTATTATTGTTTTCATATTTGTGGGCATTTTACTGGTATGAGTTTATTTATTTATGGGAAAAAAGCTTTTTGTCTACATTTCTCTACAAGAAAGAGTGAAATTAGGTTAAGTGCTTGCTAATTTACAGCATTTTGCCAAAAAATGTAAAGTGCTATGTGGGATTAATTCATTTAATATAAGACTACAATTTAATATGAAGCAGGCGACAACATTAATTAAAGAAATTTGCTTGAAGAATACTGATTGACATTGTAGTTTCTTATTACAAGATTTTACAGTTATCTGCAAAATGTAACATTTGCAGTCTAAGAACTATCTGTGATTAATGTGACCTGCTATCCCCAGAGTGTTAAATTAGTTAAGGAATGTGGCAGTAAAATGTTATGTAATTACCATCATTAACATGAACAACACAGTTACATGTCAAAAGGGGTATTGAAAACATTGTATAGATTATATAGGAAAATGCAGTATGTAGAGGTGAGTTTGCAAATTACATTTAGTTTATATTATCTGGTGTCAGAATTGCCTATATAAAATGCTCATTGTGAAATCCTCTATCAATAATATTAATTTAAATAAATAGCAAATTAATGGGACATAAAAATCTATTTTAGGGCTGAATAAACTGGCCAAATGCATCCCTCCAATGGTTTTTATGTGGCCCTCAGTGAAGATAACATACATTACTTGTTCTACACCTCTCATTATTTATATAAGCATGTTCATTTTATCAGATTTTGTAAAATTGGGTAGTATATAAAGTTACATTGAATTAATTAATTAATAATACCTAATATACATCTCATCAAAAACAACATTTTGTAATAAAGAATTAATTTGAAACTAATAGTTTAAACCATTTCTTTGGCCCATTTATAATAATGAAACCAAACTAGGAAATTAATTTGTTTGTGCAAACATGTTTGATAGACCCTATGAAACTATTTGATAATGAGTAAGATCAGTTTTGCATATGCTAATTAAAGGGACAGTCTACACCAGAATTTTTATTGTTTTAAAAGATAGATAATTAGGCTGACCATATTGTCGCTTTAAGAAGGAACACATATGAAAAATACATATGTGAGGGTTCTTATGCAAAACCATTTCTTTAAACAGCCCTGAAAACAGCCCTGACATATGTATTTTTCATATGTGTCCCTTTTTAAAGTGGCAATATGGTCAGCCTATAGATAATCCCTTTATTACCCATTCCCCAGTTTTGCAAAACCAACACAGCAATAATAATATACTTTTAACCTCTGTGATTATCTTGTATCTAAGCCTCTGCAAACTGCCCCTTTATTTCAGTTCTTTTGAAAGACTTGCAGTCTAGCCAATCAGTGCCTGCTCCCAGATTACTTCACGTGCACGAGCACAGTGTTATCTATATGAAATACATGAACTAACATCCTCTAGTGGTGAAAAACTGTTAAAATGCATTCTGAAAAATGTCTGCAAATGTCTAAGAAATTAGCATATGAACCTCCTATGTTAAGCTTTCAACTAAGAATACCAAGAGAACAAAGGAAAATTGGTGATAAAAGTAAATTGGAAAATTGTTTAAAATTACATGCTCTATCTGAATCATGAAAGTTTATTTTGGCCTAGACTGTCCCTTTAAGTGTCTTTAAAGCATTTGCAAACAATTTGGTTAGAATAAACAGGGGTGTATCCTGGTCTTAATCCACATATCTAGCATTTCTACATCTGAAAATTTGTTGGCTACATTCAAATTTTGGCCATGGAATTATAACTGTGTTAAAGGGCCAGTAAACCCACAAAATAATGTTATATAATTCTGCACATAGTGCAGAATTATTTAACATCAGCTTAGTGTCATCTTTCTACCTGAAAGGATTTCAGTGAAAACCTGCTACGAAAGTTACTTTTACAGTACGCTACTACTGAGCGGGTCTGTTTGTTTTCCCTAAGCGCATCAGACACGCTGTCTATTCACAGCCGGCCCGATCGTGCCATTAAACTCAATGTAACTCGCTCCCAGTCTGGTAGCAGGAGCGAGTTACATTGAGTTTAATGGAGCGATCAGGCCGGTTGTGAATAGACAGCGTGCCCGATGCTCTTAAGGAAAACAAACAGACCCGCTCAGTAGAGCCAGGAGCAGCGTACTGGAATCCTTTCAGGTAGAAAGATGGCGCTAAGCTGATGTTAAATAATTCTGCACTATGTGCAGAATTATATAACATTATTTTGTGGGTTTACTGGCCCTTTAAAGGTTTAATTCAGTATCACAATCTGTATCTTTAGCTCTTAAAACAGAGATATCATTATACCAGAAAAACAATATATGAATATGATCAAATAGACCTTTAGATATCCTCAATAAAATGATAACATCAAATAAATATGTACTATCAAAGGGCAAGATCACAAATAGTGCGTTGTTTTGTGCGCGAGCGATATAGGGTTTCTGTTCACGGAAATAGGGTGCGTATTACAAGTTGAAAGTAAACACGATTACGAGGGCGCAATCGCATTTTACACTCTTCGGGTTAGCGCGACTGGAACTCTCACATAAAGGATAGTGCTTTAAAAAAGATGCACCAAACACAACATAAATACATTCAAAATTTCAATTACACTCATATAAACACTATCTATTCATATACATATATATATATATATATATATATATATATATAGATAGATAGATAGATAGATAGATAGATAGATAGATAGATAGATGGATATATATATATATATATATATATATATAAAAATACATTTCTAAGTGTTTAAAGGCATACGTTATATGACAAGGTGTTGACTGCAAAGCGCTATAATCTTTATTTACATACATATACATGTCAACAGGTGTATATTTATATATGTATTTATGTATTTTACTGTACATATTTAACATTCCAATGTTCTTCACTTACAGGATAAAGTAAAATGTATTGTAAATACATATTTCTATATATATTACTAGTTGATAAGCCTGCCCAGAGGGCAGTCTATGTGTTGAAAATGCAACCCCCCCAAGCTACAAAAAATAAAAAATAGAAATACAGAAAAAAATAAACAAAGCTATCAAAAATAATAAAATGAAACCTAAACTAATACCCCTGTTTAAATTTAAAAAAATCCCCAACAAAATAAAAACACCCTGTAATCTAATACTAAACTACCAATAGCCATTAAAAGGGCATTTTGTAGGGCATTGCCCTAAGTTTAACAGATCTTTTACATTAAAAATAAACAAAGTCCCCCCTAACAGTAAAACTACCCCACCCAACAAACCCCCCAAAATAAAATAAAAAACCTAACACTAATAAACCTAATCTACCCATTGCCCTGAAAAGGGCATTTGTATTGGCATTGCCCTTAAAAGGGCATTCAGCTCTTTTTCACTGCCCTTAAAAGGGCATTCTCTTTTGAGATTTGCCTAAAAAAAAACTAATCTAAAGAAAACACTAAAGCCCCAAATAGGTACTCACGGTTTCAGAAGCCCAGCGGAGAAGGTCTTCTTCCAGGTGGGTCCATCATCTTCATCCACAGCGAAGGTGGCGTGGAGCACAGGTCCGGAGCGGTCTTTCCAGACGTGGCGATCCTCAGAGGCGGTCCTCGGCAGTGGCAGCGGCGGTCCTTTTCAGGACAATGGGTAGATTAGGTTTATTAATGTTAGGTTTTTTTATTTAGGGGGTTTGGTGGGGGGTTTTACTGTTAGGGGGACTTATGTGTAATGTAAAGGAGCTGTTAAACTTAGGGCAATGCCGTACAAAAAGCCCTTTTAAGGGCTATTGGTAGTTTAGCATTAGATTAGTGGGTTTTTTATTTTGGGGGGGATTTTTTATTTTCATAGGAATTAGGTTTAATTTTTTTTATTTTGGATAGTGTTGTTTATTATTTTTTGTAATGTTAGCGTTTTTTTATTTGCTGTAATTACATTAATGTAACGTAATTTTTTTTGTATTTGTTATTGTAATTAAGGGGTTCATTTAGGGGGTGTTAGGTTAGGGTGCTTACTCATTAAATTAGTTTTTTGCATTGTGGGGGATGGTGGTGTAGGAGTTAATAGGTAAATTAGGTTTAATGCGCGTTGTGGGGGTTGGCGGATTAGGGGTTAATAGATGCATTAGGTAGTTTGCAATGTTGGGGTTTGCGGATTTAGGGGTTAATAATTTTATTAGGTAGTTGTTTTGTTTTTCTTAATACTTCATGCGGGCGGTTAGTTTATTTTTTTCTAAATACTTTGTACGGGCCGTTTTTGTAAATAAATGAGAACAGTGGGCTGGAGTGGGCAGGAGGTGGACGGGGACGGGCATGGCTGGGACTGGGGTGGGAGCGGGTGTGACGGGGGTGTGTTCGGATGGAAGTGGTCGTTAAAGAGAGCACAAAAGGGGGGAGAGAGCAAAAGAAAGGGGGGAGAGAGCAAAAGAGAGGGGGGAGAGAGAACAAAAGAGGGGGGGGAGAGCAAGAGAGGGGGAGAGAGAGAGCAAAAGAGAGGGGGGAGAGAGAGAGCAAAAAAGGGAGAGAGAGAGAGCAAAATAGAGGGGGAAGAGAGAGCGCAAACGGGAGGGGGGAGAGAGAGAGGGCAAAAGAGAGGGGGAGAGAGAGAGCAAGAGAGGGGAGAGAGCGAGCAAAAGAGATGGGGAGAGAGAGAGTAAAAGAGAGGGGGAGAGAGAGAACAAAAGAGAGGGGGGAGAGAGAAAGAGCAAAAGAGAGGGGGAGAGAGAGAGCAAAAGAGAGGGGGGAGAGTGAGCAAAAGAGAGGGGAGAGAAAGAGCAAAAGAGAGCGCAAAAGAGAGTGAGGTAGAGAGAGAAAAAGAGAGGGGGAGAGAGCAAAAGAGAGGTGGAGAGAGAGAGCAAGGAGTGGGACTGCTGGCCTGCAAAAAATGGCCCGTGTACACAGGCTTTAGGACTAGTATATAAATATATAAATAATGGCAGATGCTAAAGCAAGTGACCATTAGAGGGCGCTCTCTAAAAATATAAACAGAATGCAAAATATAATGTTAGAAAAATATCAATAAATGTCAAATGTAAGTCCAATAAAAAACACAAAAATGGAGATAAAAATCAAACACGTGGCTGCTCTCTGTCAGAGGATGGTCTGGAATGGATCCTGATGGTGAAGACAATCTAGAAGAGACACAGAGGCACCGAATGGCCTAGTACAGTCTAGCACAAAGGAGTATACATAGGAAAAGCACCCATATCATGCTAATGATGCAGCATGGTACTTTCCAGTTGTCCAGCTAACTGATATCCAGGTAAACTGCTTCTGAAGTAGGTCCTAGTGAACCTCAAGCAAACAACTCCTATAGGGTAGAGACACAAAAGCCACAATAGCCCAGCACAGTTTGACTTTTGTAAATAACAATGGGGAATATTGCACTTACATCTCAAGGGCACCCTTAGATGCAGATAAAGCAGGCTGGAGCTTCTCAGCCGCCCAGCTGACTGGTTCCCAGTGTCAAACAGAAAAAAACTCCACACAGCGTGAGGTGGAAAAAGGATAAGGTCCAATGAAAGCAAGTGTTCAAATTAAAAACAATATTTATTAAAAAGCAACGCATTTCTCAGACAACATAGGTCTGTTTCATCTTAAACATCTAAAATACACTTCTATTCTATAATTGTGTTTGAAATGCATCCGTCGGTGTAGCCAGTTGGGCACGCATCATCAAAGGAATGTTGACAGCGTGCGATATGGTTGCGTTGAGCTCCATACCGCACAAAATTCAAGCGCTGCTTTGACATACTCCTGCACGCTATCCCCATACACATCAAAAAACCTAACACCTGCGATCGTGGAATGAAAAGCTCCGTAACGCAGCCCCATTAATCTCTATGGGGAAACACCCTAAAATAAACCAAAATAATATCTATTTACCCCTAATCTGCCGCTCCCGATTTCGCCACCACTATAATAAAGTTATTAACCCCTATTCCCCCGCACCCCAACATCACCCACACTATAATAAAGATATAAACCCCTATTCCGCTGCTCCCCGACATCGCCACCACACTATAATAAAGATATAAACCCCTATTCCGCCGCTCCCCGGCATCGCCACCACTAAATAAAGTTATTAACCCCTAAACCTCTGGCCTCCCACATCACTACCACTAAATAAACCTATTAACCCCTAAAGCGCTAGCTCCCCACATTGCAACAACCTAAATTAAACTGTATTAACCCCTAACCCTAAACCAAACACTAAAACTAACCCTAACCGTAACCCTAAACCTAACCCTAACCGCAACCCTAACCCTAAACCTAACACCCCCTAATTTTAACATAATTAAAATAGACCTAAATTAAAGTTACAATTATTAACTAAATAATACCTATTTAAAACTAAAAACAAACTTACCTGTGAAATAAAAATAACTAATAGTTACATTGTAGCTAGCTTAGGTTTTTATTTAACAGGTAAGTTTGTATTTATTTTAACTAGGTAGACTAGATAGTAAATAGTTATTAACCATTTTTTACTAACTACCTAGTTAAAATAAATACAAACTTACCTGTGAAATAAAAACCTAAGCTAGCTACAATGTAACTATTAGTTATATTGTAGCTAGCTTAGGTTTTATTTTTATTTCACAGGTAAGTTTGTATTTATTGTACCACATTCAACAGGATTTGCAGTCTGCACACTGGATCACAAATTGCACTCAATATCACTTCAAGGATTAATATTGTTAACAATTCTGTTATATCCTTATGTCCCTAAACTGTGTATCAGTGTTGATGCAATAGTGTGTATATTTTATATTTTGTGTCTCTTATCAGTCCTTGCTGTAAGGCAATCAGATGTACTGAAAAATGTAATGCGCCGTTTACTTCCAGCACTATTGCAAAGTATTGTTACTTTGTTCTGTTGACTCCGCTTCACGGGTTGATAACGAGACTCCTTGTAAGCAGGTAAGGAGACACTCCCCTGTCTCTGGTTAAAAGGAAATCCAATAGACAACAATGACGAATAGGCCTGCTACGAAGAAAAGGAAGCCGCAACAAGTGATGCAGGTAAAAGCAGACTTTATTTAAAGTCTAAACATTCATGAAGGGTACATACAAGCTCGGGAGAGAGCTAGGAACAAACAAGCACGTCCAACGCGTTTCTTGCCCGTAGGCACTTTGTCAGGGACTCAGTTGAATTGATCAGATGCTTCTTTAAAAATGTTTCATGAATGATTAGACTTTAAATAAAGTCTGCTTTTACCTGCATCACTTGTTGCGGCTTCCTTTTCTTTGTAGTAGGCCTATTCTTTATTGTTGCCTATTGTATTTATTGTAGTTTGATTTAAATCAGCAAATAGGAATGAGAGCTGCTTAAATCCTATTGGCTGATTAAAAATTTTCAGCCAATAGGAATGCAATGGTACCCCAGTATAAAAGGGGTACCTTGCATTTGAATCCTCAGTATGCGGCGGATGATCTCATGAAGAGGACCTCTACATCGGATCGATGTACCTCCTCCTGGACCTCCGCCTTGGACCTCCGCCTCCGTGCATCGACCGCTCCGCCTCCGCAGGGATAAAGAAGATCCCGTTTTTGGGCTTGTCTTAAAAGAGCTGAATGCCCTTTTAAAGGCAAGAAAAAGAGCTGAATGCCCTTTTAAGGGCAATGCCCATACAAATGCCCTTTTCAGGACAATGGGTAGATTAGGTTTTTTTTATTTTGGGGGGTTGGTTGAGTGGTGGGTTTTACTGTTGGGTGTCTTTTTATTTATTTTTTACAGGGAAAAGAGCTGATTTCTTTAGGGCAATGCCCTACAAAAGGCCCTTCTAAGGGCTATTGGTAGTTTATTGTAGGCTAGGGTTTTTATTTTATTTTAAGGGGGGCTTTTTTATTTTGATAGGACTATTAGATTAGGTGTAATTGTTTTTATTTTGGAAAATTTTGTTTGCTATTTTTTGTAATTTAGTATTTTTATATTTTTAGTAATTTAGTATTTTTAATTTTTAATTTTCACATATTTATTGGGGTACCTTGCATTCCTTTTGGCTGACATTTTCAAAATTAGCCAATAGGATGAGAGCTACTGAAATCTTATTGGCTGATTTCAAAATTTCAGCCAATAGGAATGCAAGGTACCCCAAATTGATTGTGGTATCTTGCATTCAATATTCAGTCAATGATGGACATTGGATGAAGAGGAGCCCCCATGCTGCCGAGGACTGCCGCTGAGGACCACCGCCACCGAGGACCGGCGCTGAGGATCCAGGCATCAGGAACACAGCCTTCACTCCTGAGGAAGATAGAAGATGATGGATCCATGTGGAAGAAGACCTTCTCTGCCGGACTTCAGAAACAGTGAGTACCTATTTGGAGCTTAGGTTTAGGCTTTTTTATTTTCATTTTTGGGGTGTTTTTTTTAAGATTAGGGTTTTTTGGGGGGCTTGAAAAAGAGCTGATGGACCTTTTAATGGGCAGTAAAAGAGCTGAATGCCCTTATAAGGGCAATGCCCATACAAATGTCCCTTTAGGGGCAATGGGTAGTTTAGTTTTTTTTAGTGTTAGGTTTTTTTATTTTGGGGGGTTTGATGGGTGGAGGGGTTTTACTGTTAGGGGGACTTAGTATTTTTTAGAGGTAAAAGAGCTGTTTAACTTAGGACAATGCCCTCCAAAAGGCCCTTTTAAAGGCTATTGGTAGTTTAGTATTAGATTAGGGGGTGTTTTTATTTTTATAGGGGTATAAGTTTAGGTTTAATTTTATTGTTTTGAATAGCTTTGGGGTTTTTTTCTGTATTTTTACTTTTTTTATTTTTTGTAACTGAAGTTTGGGGGGTAGTATTTTTTAAACATAGACTGCCCTCTGGGCAGGCTTATCGCCTAGTTCTATATAAACCGTCAAAAGAGCAGTGATTGGTGTGTTGTTAATTATAAGCACCTTTGTAGTATCAAATCACATCTCCTATTTACCAACTAAACAATCAGAAGAGTTCCAAATAATCTGTATACAAAATGCCTGGTCTACCAATAAACAAGGCACGTATCCAAAAAACATCTAAATCTCATGATATAAAACAAATAAAATAACAAATTCCTTATAAAAATATATACATACATACATATAATAGCTAACAATGGGCAAAATTACAAGTTTTGCAGTACGGCTAGACCGCTGAAAAATTGGCCTTTGTGTGCGGAATGGCAGGTCTCCCGTATTACAAGTCGCGGAGATACGGCTATACCGCAAGCGTTTTAGCCGGTACCGCAACTCTCCATTACGCACTCAAAAAATGGCTTTTGAATGTGGAATTTTCATTGCGCCTGTATTACAGGTTGTGCAGTCCGGCTATTACGCTAGCGTTAAAGCTTATACCCCCGTGATCCATTCTGCTATCAGAGACCAGTAGTTATGTATTTTGCAAAATAAAAAGGCTCGCCAGAAACAGCAGTTATAAAGCAGCGGTCTAAAGACCGCTGCTCCATAACCTGTCCGCCTGCTCTGAGCAGGCGGACAGAGATCTCCAAAAATCAACCCGATCGAGTACGATTGGGTTTATTGACAAACCCCTGCTGGCGGCCGATTGGCCGCGAATCTGCAGGGGGCGGCGTTGCACCAGCAGCTCACAAGAGCTGCTGGTGCAATGCTGAATACGGAGAGCGCATTGCTCTCCGCATTCAGCGAGGTCTGGCGGACCTTCTAAAAATAGCTGAAATCATAAACAAGCAAAATGAGATAAATATATTTGCTTCAAACAATATATAACCATGACAACCCCAATATTAGAAACAATATGGGGTCCTTAAGGTGTTGTAGTTAAGGCTATCCACATAACAAGGAGGGCATAAGACATTGACTGCTAAATAAGGTCTTGGTTAATTTATTGCTGTGATTTATTATCTGATTTCCTTCCCTCCTGATTGTAAAATCATGTACTCAGGCCATACTGATATAGAACTGTTGTATAGGCCATTATCATTCTTAACAACAAATAACAAAGTGCCCAACCATCCTGCCTTTTTAAAAAAAGCTCCCGGTTTAAAACCTCATGCTTTCCCTTCCCTTCATATGTGCACAAAGTAAAACTAGGGCCCACACAACCCTGCCCAGAATCAAATGACCCTGCTCCTGGATTGGCCAGCTACACCCTGATTCCTGAGCCACCCATAGACCACCAAGACTCTGCCCCAGTCACCTTCTCCATGTTTAAGGTAAGTATTGATAACACCTTTACGTATTACCCTATATAAAGATTCACAATTAGATTATACATTTGTATGATTTAATAAAACATTTCGTTTTTATATGTGTTTAATGTCTCTTAACCACAATGTATTAAGTGCAGATAACAACCAAATGCAGTGATTGAATCCTCTTTTATGCCTAATAACTTAAAATACTTTAGGCTATATACTCAAGGCCTGACTTTTTTATATATTGCAGTCACTTAGTCAAATAGTTTTTGCTTATTGTCTGTTAAGTCCATCTGCTCAAACTAAACAATTTTGGAAATACGGAACCCCCACAAGAGAAAACTATTTATTCCAGGATGAAAACACCTCATGGGAGAAATTTGATTTCCAGGTGCGAAATTCCCTAATGTGCTTGTATACCAAAGCCTTTACATTTCTCAATATACTGTACACAAGAATATATTTTGTTGCACTTTTAGAGCTAAACATTTTTCTTATCTCCCTGGCAAATATTTTGTACAACTGTTCAGTCTTTTATATGTTTCCAAAGCTTTCCATAGTATTACACAGGGTCCAAAATAAAGTATTGGATTTATATACGGTCTCCTATAGTTCTCATTGTTAGATTTCTAGTCTATTTAAGCCTGAAATAACATAAGAGAAATGTTTAATATTTGCTTTGACAAGACTGTATTTACTGGGAAAGCTATGAAGGGTGCATACTTTTGCATATATTAGTTAACTTTTCATTTCTACTGCTTTTTATAAAGGGCAAAAGTATCATCTTCTTCTATGGAGAAAACACTTTCCACAAGCCTGAGTGGTTTTACAGCACTTTATTTTACTTTATGCTCTTGAGTATCAGTATTTAATGATAAAAGTATATTTACTTTACTTGAGAAGCTCTTTTACTAATTCCTAGCTCCACAGTAGGTAACACACTTGAGAAAACAAAGATTGTGTATGGTGTAAACATCTTATCACCATAGACACCGTTATCAAAAACTCTGTGAACAGATTTACTGTTAATCAACCATGAAATACAGTAGAATTGCATAATCTACAAATATATGATTAAAATACAATGCAATAACACTTAGGCCTGATGATCTAAAGCTCTCTATGCTTGTGAGATTTTCTAAGAAATTTCCCCTGTCCTAATTCTCTAAAGGTAGTTTTTTAACCTTGAGAACAATGTGTCTTGCAAGGTGGTATTCCATGCATTTAAGTATGTGAAGGAGATACATACATTATAAAAAAAATTGTAATTAAATATTTATATGAAATAAATAAATCAAATATTGAAATAAAAAATATGCAGTCAAAAATGGCAAATAAATGTAGATACTCCTTCACTCAGTACTTTGCTCAGCGTACTGTGTTGACATAGCACCTAAATCATGTACAGAGGCGCATGCTACTGTCCCTGCTATCAACATAGACAGCAGGAGCTGCAACCAGGGGGCAGAAGACATTTGCCATCATATGGTAAAGGAGTACTGAAGCTCCCTTACCATATGAAGCCAAATTGCCAATCATTACAGAGAGTGATAGACAAGAGCAGGGCTCCATACACTGCTACAAAAGGTTATGAAGGGAGGGATGGAGTCCTACAATTCTGAATAATATTGTCTGGACCCTACACAACTGAAAGTGATCTTGGAGAAGGGAGGGTAAGGGGATCCCTAAACTATAGAATAAACACATTTAATGAATTAAAATATAAATAAAAAATAAGTATAATATAGCATAGCTGCCAGTAAGACATTTTTGGGGAGTAGTGGGAGGGTTAGATAGGTTTTTGGGGGGATCAGGGAAGATGAGGAAGTATCTACACTACAGAAATATAAAAAAATAATTATTTGTATAAACAATTAATAAAAAATCAATAAACACCCAATAATATACACCACTGCAACAACCACTTGTGTGCAACCATTTATTTGTTTTCTGTGTTTGATAGAACCTAAATGACATTGTTATTATGTTATCTGCACAATTTAATTCTGTAAAGACAAATTGACTCGCTTTTGGGGCTGTTTAACATAGATCCAGACACTTGAACATTCATGACACCTGATACCCTTAACCATATTGGTGGTGTCCGCTGAATACTGGAGTTGTTTTACTCATCCCCATAGTCCTTTTTGTCGAACCTTATACCTGTATACAAGAATATGTGTGAGGATATGTGTGTTTAAAACCTATCTACTGGCATTCAGTTAGACTGTTCTACTGGGGGTAACAAACATAGATCCAGAATTTATTCACATGACACCAGAAACCTTTTACTATATTGGTGGTGCCCGCTGTTACTGGAGTTGTTTCTTCATCCCCCACAGTCTATACTGTTCCCCATTATGATAAATATTGAATTTGGGGATAACCATTGCATTATTGGCTAATTTATGTATTGTGCACAATACTCTAATCTACATCTTAGCTTCATTACGTATATCTCAGCTGGTTTATTGTACTTTTGTATTATGCCGCTTGGTTTAGGTCATTATCACAGATTTTAGGTACTGACATAGATCCTCAAGGATCACTATGGTGGCGGATTTTAAGTTCAGTACGTAACCACCCTCTAGTGGAGGTGTTGCCAGTCCTTTACCTTTTCAGTTTTAGGCTTCAGCGAACTTTTTTGATTATTATAAATACCTAATAAATTTTGACAGTAATAACTGTTTCAAGCATAACGTCTATCTGTGCTTCTTTTACTTATTTTGTTTCATGTGTTATTTATTTAAGAATATCAGCTTGCTATACAGGGAGTGAAGAATTATTAGGAAAGTTGTATTTTTGAGGATTAATTTTATTATTGAACAACAACCATGTTCTCAATGAACCCAAAAAACTCATTAATATCAAAGCTGAATAGTTTTGGAAGTAGTTTTTAGTTTGTTTTTAGTTATAGCTATTTTAGGGGGATATCTGTGTGTGCAGGTGACTATTACTGTGCATAATTATTAGGCAACTTAACAAAAAACAAATATATACCCATTTCAATTATTTATTTTTACCAGTGAAACCAATATAACATCTCAACATTCACAAATATACATTTCTGACATTCAAAAACAAAACAAAAACAAATCAGTGACCAATATAGCCACCTTTCTTTGCAAGGACACTCAAAAGCCTGCCATCCATGGATTCTGTCAGTGTTTTGATCTGTTCACCATCAACATTGCGTGCAGCAGCAACCACAGCCTCCCAGACACTGTTCAGAGAGGTGTACTGTTTTCCCTCCTTGTAAATCTCACATTTGATGATGGACCACATGTTCTCAATGGGGTTCAGATCAGGTGAACAAGGAGGCCATGTCATTAGATTTTCTTCTTTTATACCCTTTCTTGCCAGCCACGCTGTGGAGTACTTGGACGCGTGTGATGGAGCATTGTCCTGCATGAAAATCATGTTTTTCTTGAAGGATGCAGACTTCTTCCTGTACCACTGCTTGAAGAAGGTGTCTTCCAGAAACTGGCAGTAGGACTGGGAGTTGAGCTTGACTCCATCCTCAACCCAAAAAGGCCCCACAAGCTCATCTTTGATGATACCAGCCCAAACCAGTACTCCACCTCCACCTTGCTGGCGTCTGAGTCGGACTGGAGATCTCTGCCCTTTACCAATCCAGCCACGGGCCCATCCATCTGGCCCATCAAGACTCACTCTCATTTCATCAGTCCATAAAACCTTAGAAAAATCAGTCGAGATATTTCTTGGCCCAGTCTTGACGTTTCAGCTTGTGTGTCTTGTTCAGTGGTGGTTGTCTTTAAGCCTTTCTTACCTTGGCCATGTCTCTGAGTATTGCACACCTTGTGCTTTTGGGCACTCCAGTGATGTTGCAGCTCTGAAATATGGCCAAACTGGTGGCAAGTGGCATCTTGGCAGCTGCATGCTTGACTTTTCTCAGTTCATGGGCAGTTATTTTGCGCCTTGGTTTTTCCACACGCTTCTTGCGACCCTGTTGACTATTTTGAATGAAACGCTTGATTGTTCGATGATCACACTTCAGAAGCTTTGCAATTTTAAGAGTGCTGCATCCCTCTGCAAGATATCTCACTATTTTTGACTTTTCTGAGCCTGTCAAGTCCTTCTTTTGACCCATTTTGCCAAAGGAAAGGAAGTTGCCTAATAATTATGCACACCTGATATAGGGTGTTGATGTCATTAGACCACACCCCTTCTCATTACAGAGATGCACATCACCTAATATGCTTAATTGGTAGTAGGCTTTCGAGCCTATACAGCTTGGAGTAAGACAACATGCATAAAGAGGATGATGTTTTCAAAATATTCATTTGCCTAATAATTCTGCACTCCCTGTATGCTCTGTCAGTCTGTAGTTGAATGAGAGGGGAACTCACATACCACTAAATGCGGAGCTTTGCATTTGCCTAGCATTTTTCTTTAAAAAAAAGGCTGTGCTGAAATCCCTGTCTTTCTTAATAACAATCTAATTGCGGTTGTTATTCTTTCTCACTTTACAATTTGAATGTATAACTAGTTTAAGGGTCTGCACGCCACTATTTTTCCTTCATATAAAGGTTTTTTGTACCACCTGAGCGTTTGCCTCCTAGCTCAAGGTAAAGTTACAAATTTAAGTCAATTCTAGTCTCCCTTTCCCTATCTATATTTGATATATATAATATACATACACTGTGCGGCCACTTTATAAGTTACAGCTCTGCTGTGCACACAAATGGTTCATTTCACTTCCACACAAATGGTTCATTCCACATCACGTGTACACAGTTTTGGTATAAATACAGCAAAACAACCTTCCTACTATCAGTTAATTGTACAAACCGTAGCAAGAATGGGGAAGACTAGTGATCTAATGGACTTTACACGTGGTATGATAGTAGTTGCAAGACATGCTGGACAACAAGTATCTGAAACGGCAGTGCTCCTGAACTTTTCACGTACTACAGTTTCAAGGGTGTTTTGAGAATAGTACAATGAACAAAAAACATCCAGTCAGCGGCAGTCCTGTGGAAGAAAAATGCTCGTTGATGAGATTGAACAGAGGTGGATTGCTAGACTTGTGCAAGCAAACAGGCAGGACACAATGTATCAAATCATATCAGAATTCAACCTTGGTGCAGAGAAAAACATATTGCAATGCACCACTAGGCGCACCTTGTTGTGGATGGGCTACAACAGCTGGCAGCCACATCGGGTGCCATTGTTATCAGACAAGAACAAAAGAGCAAAGTTCCTAGTGCGTGATGTTGATGGCAGGCTCCAAATTTTGGCGAAAACTGCATGAATCCATGGACCTGTCATGTCTGATGAAAACTGTGCAAGGTGGTGGGGGCGGTGTTATGGTGTGGGGTCCATTGAAACTCTGAGATTCACGTCTGAATTCCTTGGCCTATTTGTTCACAGACAATTTGCAGGTATACAGTTTTAACAAACACAAAATACATTTTTGCACAATGGCGTTTACTAAACAGTATAAAGCATTTCTGACTAAAGTTGTGTGACTTTTCCAAACAACTGTTAAATTACAAACATATTTAAAAACTTAAAGGTCTAGAACTTCTAGACAGCAGCACAACTTCAGCATATATTCTGTCTTTCACATACAAGTTATAACTAGCTGCCCCAGCACACACTGTTTAACAAGAGCTAATTGACATTTAGGGACAGATTACGAGTAGAGTGATAACAGTTGTGTGCAAGCAATATTGGGTTTATCACGCCTGTTTGCACCCATCGGAAGTAGCGCACGTATTACAAGTTCTAAGTAAACGTGATAGTTTGAGTATAATTGAAGTTAAAGCTCATCGGGTTAGCATGACCTCAGAGCTCTGGTTAACTGTTACGCTCAAATAAAAAGTTGCACAAAACAAAAGTTCAGTTTCACTCATAATAACACTAATCAAAATTAATAAAAAAAAATATTTTTTAAAATATTGTACAAAAAGGTTGCAAAAGCTCAAAGATTTGATATCTCAGGTGATTGGATCAGCCAATAGGATGAAAGCCCAATCCTATTGGCTGATTGCAACAGCCAATAGGATTATTTCAACTTTTATTCTGATTGGCTGATAGAATTCTATCAGCCAATCGGAATCTAAGGGACGCCATCTTGGATGACGTCATTTAAAGGAACCTTCATTCCGAAGAAGACGTTGTAAGAAGAGGATGCACCGTGTCGGATGTCTTGAAGATGGAGCTGCTCCGCGCCGGATGGATGAAGATAGAAGATGCCGTCTGGGTGAAAACTTTTGCGGGTTTGGATGAAGACTTCGGTTGCTTGGATGAAGACTTCTGCCGGCTTCGATGAGGACTTCTCCCGGCTTCGTTGAGGATGGATGTCGGCTTTTCAAAACTGTAAGTGGATCTTCAGGGGTTAGTAGATTAGGGGTTAATAAGTATAATGTAGGCGGCGGCAGGGTGTGGGAGTGGCGTAATAGTGGCTAATAAGTATAATGTAGGTGGCGGCGGTGGCGGGGATGCAGATTAAGGGTTAATAAGTATAATGTAGGGGGCGGCAGATTAGGGGTGTTTAGACTCAGGGTTTATGTTAGGGTGTTAGGTGTAAACATAACTTTTATTCTCCCATACGAATCAATGGGATATCGGGCAGCAGCGAACATACAGTAAGCTTTCGCTGCTTTCAGACTCTCATTGATTTCTATGGCATCCGCCGCATCCAGGGTACGCTGGGCCGGAATAGTGGTAGGTATTTGTTAACTAGCAAAAGTTACGCCGCGGAATTCCAACGTATTTGCGTTTGATGGCTTGATAAGTAGGCCTCATAGTGTGCTAAAGAACGTGCACACCCTGAGTTGCAATATAAATGAACAGGCATAGAAGTTATTCTAGCTTTTGTTCTATCTCAGGAGTGCTGTTCTCTCACTTCTGATATATATATATATATATATATATATATACATACATACATACACATATATATATATATATATATATATATATATATATATATATATATATGTGTACATATGTATTTATGTATGTCTGTGTGTTTATATATATATATATATATATATATATATGTGTGTGTGTATGTATTTACAGACATATGTAAACATATATAGTCATATATATATATATAATTGCATTGGAGCTCTTTGCAGTCAAGTAGATGAAAACATGTAAAAGCATATTTATGCAATATTCATATTTAATAAAGGTTTTAACTATGTATTTACTGTAAATATTTCACATTCCAATGTTCTTCACATAGCATGCTAATAATAATATGCTCTATGTATTTATAAATAAATATATATTCATATATATATATATTTATATATATATATATATATATATATGTTTATTTATACATATATATATATACATATATATATATATATATATATATATATATATATATATATAGACAGCGCAAAACATATAAATGTCACAATTTATTATAAAACAATAAAAAAGTCACACACTGTGAACATACATATTGAGTAAAATATAAAAGTAATATGTCAAAACATTCAGCTTAAATAAAACATATATCAATAACGATAAAGATAAAAAAGCCTGTAAGTGGAGAGACAAAACAAACTGTTTGCATGGCCAGGTCAGTAATCCACACTATGCATTTCAGGGTTCCTCCCCTTTCTCAGGTGTAACTGGATTGCAGTGAGTAAGTTACCTGGATATAATTTAATATGATTCAAGCTCCATCTTTACTTTTAGCAGTGGCGCATACAGAAAAACTACTGTGGGTTCTTCGCAGTCAAGGTAAATGTTGCAAAGAGTTCTCTTACTCCCAGCATGAGAGTGACGTTCTTGAAAGTGGTCATAGACTTGGTGGAAATTAAACTTTTTGTAACAGAGCAACGCAAACTTAAACTTCAGTTGGCTTGTCGTAAACTTCAGTTACTATCTTCTGCATCAGTATCTCAGTGTATAGAGGTTGTGGGACTCATAGTCGCGTCTTCGGATGCGATTCAATTTGCAAGGTTTCATTTGCAACCTCTACAACTCTGTATGTTAAGTCAGTAGAAGGGGGCCCACTTCTATCTCAGAGGTATATTATATTTAAAGTGCATGGAATCATGAAAATTTTATTTTAATTTTACTGTCCCTTTAAATGAATCTTAACAATTTTTCTTATATATGCATTTAACTCATTTGCTTAGTATGGTTATGTCTTCATTTGTTTAAATGACTTCTGTTTTTTAATTAAATGTGTATGACTAAAGGATATAACTAAACAGCAGATAACAGTTCTATCATGTTTGTTAATAAACCACTAGAATGTCTCCTGTGTGGCCATTTCAGAGTTTTCAACATATGTGCAAGATAATACTGTTTGCAAAGAGCCATGATATAGTTGTAAAAATGTCCAGGATTTCCTTTCGAGGATTTATCAAGTACCTAGAGCCTCTAGAGGTGTCAAATTTTAAAAGCAAAAAGGCTCAAAAAGCTGTTGAAAGGGACTCAAAAATATATTGTGATTGCCTAGAACCTTTTGGCCCAATAGAGAAAATAGAGCTTTAATTGAAGATCCAAAAATGTGCTATAGTGATCACGCTGAATGGAAAGTAACCTTAATGTATAAAATATGTATACTTGTCTAATAAACTTATGTTTTATTCACTCTAGTCTAGTGTACTGTACCTTGGTAGAACTTATGTATGAATTGGATGAATACAAGACTTTCATGGGTGTTTTACATAATACTTATATTCAGGTTCAAACAGGCTCTCTCAGAAGATTATCACATTGTATCAGGTTGTGAAGGAAAACACACACTACAAATTAAATTAATTAAATGAATTAAAGTAAAAGTAAATGGTCACTTAACAATAAGGTGTTGGAGACCTTTGAGAAATGTCTTAGTCCAGACAATGAGGCCCATTTATCAAGCCCCGAATGGAGCTCGACGGCCCGTGTTTCTGGCGAGTCTTCAGACTCGCCAGAAACAGCAGTTATGAAGCAGCGGTCTAAAGACTGCTGCTCCATAACTCTGTCCGCCTGCTCTGAGCAGGCGGACAGGAATCGCCACAATTCAACCTGATCAAGTACTATCAGGTTGATTGACACCTTCCTGCTGGCGGACCATTGGCCGCGAGTCTGCAGGGGGCGGCGTTGCACCAGCAGTTTTTTGTGAGCTGCTGGTGCAATGCTGAATACAGAGATCGTATTGCTCTCCGCATTCATCGATGTCTGTCGGACCTGATCTGCTTTGTCGGATCAGGTCCGACAGACATTTGATAATTCAGCCTCCATAAGTTAAGTGTCTTGAAGAACTAAATGAAGTATTTACTTGTAGCACAGATACTTCTCACAATGCTTGAAGAAAGATTAAAAAATTGTTGCAGGAATAGAAGAAAGATGATAATGTCCATGGTCAGAGTCTGCACTAACAATGGCTGCCTAAATTCAGGCAAAAAGATGATCAAATTGACGAGAAACACAGATGGGCTGTTGTTGTCAGGAGTCAACGTAGGGATTAAGCACATAATTACTGTATATTCAAGCAATAATATACTATTACAATGCTCTAACACACTGCAGCATTTTCTTTTTGTGCTATGATGTCCCTTTAATTTAACTCCCATCTGTGTCTGCTGTGCACACCAGCACAAATCTCTGTGGTTACTCTGAAGCTAAATTACGTATATACACTGTGAATATTCTTGAGTCTATTAATAAACACACTTTTTTCCATTTAAATGGATTTTAAACACTAAAAACATTTCATGTGCCTTTCTCTAATTATGGGCACCGCCATTTTGAAACCTAGGTTTAACTGCAGATATCAGAAGCTGTTGTCCATCTGTAAACACGTCAGCAATGGAATTCAGTCAAAGCTACATTTCACTATGTTGGCACCCATGGCTAGAGGGAGGTCAGGAATAACCTCAATATTGTGCTTATAAAATCTATTTGGCCTCATTTCCATTGCTGTTGTAAACTGAGTAAACTGGTTGTAACAACAAGTACCTCTATTTAAAGGGACAGTGAACCCAATTTTGTTTTCATGATTCAGATAGAGCATGACATTTTAAGCAACTTTTTAATTTACTCCTATTTTCAATTTTTCTTTGTTCTCTTGCTATCTTTATTGTAAAAGCAGGAAAGTAAATCTTAGCAGCCAGCCCATTTTAGGTTCAGCACCATGACCATGGATAGCGCTTGCTTATTGGAGGCTTACATTTACCCACCACTAAGCAAGCATAACCCAGGTTCTCAACCAAAAAACATAATTTATGTAAGAACTTACCTGATAAATTCATTTCTTTCATATTAGCAAGAGTCCATGAGCTAGTGACGTATGGGATATACATTCCTACCAGGAGGGGCAAAGTTTCCCAAACCTCAAAATGCCTATAAATACACCCCTCACCACACCCACAAATCAGTTTAACGCATAGCCAAGAAGTGGGGTGATAAGACAAAAGTGCGAAAGCATAAAAAAATAAGGAATTGGAATAATTGTGCTTTATAAAAAAAATCATAACCACCACAAAAAGGGTGGGCCTCATGGACTCTTGCTAATATGAAAGAAATTAATTTATCAGGTAAGTTCTTACATAAATTATGTTTTCTTTCATGTAATTAGCAAGAGTCCATGAGCTAGTGACGTATTTGATAATGACTACCCAAGATGTGGATCTTCCACGCAAGAGTCACTAGAGAGGGAGGGATAAAATAAAGACAGCCAATTCGGCTGAAAATAATCCACACCCAAAATAAAGTTTAAATCTTATAATGAAAAAAACTGAAATTATAAGCAGAAGAATCAAACTGAAAAAGCTGCCTGAAGTACTTTTCTACCAAAAACTGCTTCAGAAGAAGAAAACACATCAAAGTGGTAGAGTTTAGTAAAAGTATGCAAAGAAGACCAAGTTGCTGCTTTGCAAATCTGATCAACCGAAGCTTCATTCCTAAACGCCCAGGAAGTAGAAACTGACCTAGTAGAATGAGCTGTAATCCTTTGAGGCGGGGTTTTACCCGACTCGACATAAGCATGATGAATGAAAGATTTCAACCAAGATTTCAACCCCTGAACTAAACGATGGTGATCTGTCCACCACGTCAGAGAGTGTCGTACAATCGGTTTTAAAGATATCAATTGAGATATCTTTGTGTAATCCCTGCACCACTGGTTCAGCATACAGAGCTGAAGAGGTCGCATGTGAAAACGAGCAAAGGGGATCGCGTCCGATTCAGCAGTCATAAGACCTAGAATTTCCATGCATAAGGCTACCGAAGGGAATGATTGAGACTGAAGGTTTCGACAAGCTGAAATCAATTTTAGACGTCTCTTGTCCGTTAGTGACAGAGTCATGGACACTGAATCTATCTGGAAACCTAAAAAGGTTACCCTTGTCTGAGGAATCAATGAACTTTTCTGTAAATTGATCCTCCAACCATGATCTCGAAGAAACAATACAAGTCGATTCGTATGAGATTCTGCTAAATGTGAAGACTGAGCAAGTACCAAGATATCGTCCAAATAAGGAAATACCACAATACCCTGTTCTCTGATTACAGACAGAAGGGCACCGAGAACCTTTGTAAAAATCCTTGGAGCTGTTGCTAGGCCAAACGGCAGAGCCACAAACTGGTAATGCTTGTCCAGGAAAGAGAATCTCAGAAACTGAAAGTGATCTGGATGAATCGGAATATGCAGATATGCATCCTGTAAATCTATTGTGGACATTTAATGCCCTTGCTGAACAAAAGGCAGGATAGTCCTTATAGTTACCATTTTGAAAGTTGGTATCCTTACATACCGATTCAATATTTTTAAATCCAGAACTGGTCTGAAGGAATTCTCCTTCTTTGGTACAATGAAGAGATTTGAATAAAACCCCAGTCCCTGTTCCAGAACTGGAACTGGCATAATTACTCCAGCCAACTCTAGATCTGAAACACATTTCAGAAATGCTTGAGCCTTCGCCGGATTTACTGGGACACGGGAAAGAAAAAATCTTTTTGCAGGAGGCCTTATCTTGAAGCCAATTCTGTACCCTTCTGAAACAATGTTCTGAATCCAAAGATTGTGAATTGAATTGATCCAAATTTCTTTGAAAAATCGTAATCTGCCCCCTACCAGCTGGGCTGGAATGAGGGCCGCACCTTCATGTGGACTTTGGAGCTGGCTTTGGTTTTCTAAAAGGCTTGGATTTATTCCAAACTGGAGATGGTTTCCAAACTGATACCGCTCCTGTGGGTGAAGGATCAGACTTTTGTTCCTTATTGTGACAAAAGGAATGAAAACGATTATTAGACCTAAATTTACCTTTAGATTTTTTATCCTGTGGTAAAAAAGTTCCTTTCCCTCCAGTAACAGTTGAGATAATAGAATCCAACTGTGAACCAAATAATTTATTACCCTGGAAAGAAAGGGAAAGCAAAGTTGACTTAGAAGCCATATCAGCATTCCAAGTTTTAAGCCATAAAGCTCTTCTAGCTAAAATGGCTAGAGACATATACCTGACATCAACCCTAATGATATCAAAGATGGCATCACAAATAAAGTTATTAGCATGTTGAAGAAGATTAACAATGCTATGAGAATTATGATCTGTTACTTGTTGCGCTAAAGCTTCTAAACAAAAAGTTGAAGCTGCAGCAACATCCGCTAAAGATATAGCAGGTCTAAGAAGATTACCTGAACATAAGTAAGCTTTTCTTAGAAAGGATTCCATTTTCCTATCTAAAGGATCCTTAAAGGAAGTACTATCTGCCGTAGGAATAGTAGTACGTTTAGCAAGAGAAGAGATAGCCCCATCAACCTTAGGGATTTTGTCCCAAAACTCTAATCTGTCAGATGGCACAGGATATAATTGCTTAAAACGTTTAGAAGGAGTAAATGAATTACCCAAATTATTCCATTCCCTGGAGATTACTTCAGAAATAGCATCAGGGACAGGAAAAACTTCTGGAATAACTACAGGAGATTTAAAAACCTTATTTAAACATTTAGATTTAGTATGAAGAGGACCAGAATCCTCTATTTCTAATGCAATTAAGACTTCTTTAAGTAAAGAACGAATAAATTCCATTTTGAATAAATATGAAGATTTATCAGCATCAACCTCTGAAACAGAATCCTCTGAACCAGAGGAATCATTATCAGAATCAGAATGATGATGTTCATTTAAAAATTCATCTGAAAAATGAGAAGTTTTAAAAGACCTTTAACGTTTACTAGAAGGAGGAATAACAGACATAGCCTTCTTAATGGATTTAGAAACAAAATCTCTTATGTTAACAGGAACACTCTGAGTATTAGATGTTGATGGAACAACAACAGGTAATGTAACATTACTAAAGGAAATATTATCTGCATTAACAAGTTTGTCATGACATTCATTACAAACAACAGCTGGAGGAACAGATACCACAAGTTTACAGCAAATACACTTAACTTTGGTAGATCCAGTACTAGGCAGCGATTTTCCAGAAGTATCTTCTGACTCAGGATCAACCTGGGACATCTTGCAATATGTAATAGAAAAAACAACATATAAAGCAAAATTGATCAAATTCCTTAAATGACAGTTTCAGGAATGGGAAAAAATGCCAGTGAACAAGCTTCTAGCAACCAGAAGCAATAAACAAAGAGACTTAAATAATGTGGAGACAATAGTGACGCCCATATTTTTTAGCGCCAAAAAACACATCAAAGTGGTAGAGTTTAGTAAAAGTATGCAAAGTGATAGATCAAATTCCTTAAATGACAGTTTCAGGAATGGGAAAAAATGCCAGTGAACATTATTTGGCGCCTAAATGGTTTTGGCGCCAAAAATGACGCCAACACTTTTGGTGCAAAAAAACGTCAAAATTGACGCAACTTCCGGCGACACGTATGACGCCAGAAACAAAGAAAAAAATTTTGCGCCAAAAAAGTCAGCGCCAAGAATGACGCAATAAAATGAAGCATTTTCAGCCCCCGCGAGCCTAACAGCCCACAGGGAAAAAGTCAAATTTTAAGGTAAGAAAAAAATTGATTTATTCATGTGCATTATCCCAAATATGAAGCTGACTGTCTGAAATAAGGAACGTTGAACATCCTGAATCAAGGCAAATAAATGTTTGAACACATATATTTAGAACTTTATATAAAAGTGCCCAACCATAGCTTAGAGTGTCACAGAAAATAAGACTTACTTACCCCAGGACACTCATCTACATGTAGTAGAAAGTCGAATCAGTAGAGGTAATGGTATATATAAGAGTATATCGTCGATCTGAAAAGGGAGGTAAGAGATGAATCTCTACGACCGATAACAGAGAACCTATGAAATAGACCCCGTAGAAGGAGATCATTGAATTCAAATAGGCAATACTCTCTTCACATCCCTCTGACATTCACTGCACGCTGAGAGGAAAAACGGGCTCCAACCTGCTGCGGAGCGCATATCAACGTAGAATCTAGCACAAACTTACTTCACCACCTCCACAGGAGGCAAAGTTTGTAAAACTGATTTGTGGGTGTGGTGAGGGGTGTATTTACAGGGAGTGCAGAATTATTAGGCAAGTTGTATTTTTGAGGATTAATTTTATTATTGAACAACAACCATGTTCTCAATGAACCCAAAAAACTCATTAATATCAAAGCTGAATAGTTTTGGAAGTAGTTTTTAGTTTGTTTTTAGTTATAGCTATTTTAGGGGGATATCTGTGTGTGCAGGTGACTATTACTGTGCATAATTATTAGGCAACTTAACAAAAAACAAATATATACCCATTTCAATTATTTATTTTTACCAGTGAAACCAATATAACATCTCAACATTCACAAATATACATTTCTGACATTCAAAAACAAAACAAAAACAAATCAGTGACCAATATAGCCACCTTTCTTTGCAAGGACACTCAAAAGCCTGCCATCCATGGATTCTGTCAGTGTTTTGATCTGTTCACCATCAACATTGCGTGCAGCAGCAACCACAGCCTCCCAGACACTGTTCAGAGAGGTGTACTGTTTTCCCTCCTTGTAAATCTCACATTTGATGATGGACCACAGGTTCTCAATGGGGTTCAGATCAGGTGAACAAGGAGGCCATGTCATTAGATTTTCTTCTTTTATACCCTTTCTTGCCAGCCACGCTGTGGAGTACTTGGACGCGTGTGATGGAGCATTGTCCTGCATGAAAATCATGTTTTTCTTGAAGGATGCAGACTTCTTCCTGTACCACTGCTTGAAGAAGGTGTCTTCCAGAAAGTGGCAGTAGGACTGGGAGTTGAGCTTGACTCCATCCTCAACCCGAAAAGGCCCCACAAGCTCATCTTTGATGATACCAGACCAAACGAGTACTCCACCTCCACCTTGCTGGCGTCTGAGTCGGACTGGAGCTCTCTGCCCTTTACCAATCCAGCCACGGGCCCATCCATCTGGCCCATCAAGACTCACTCTCATTTCATCAGTCCATAAAACCTTAGAAAAATTAGTCTTGAGATATTTCTTGGCCCAGTCTTGACGTTTCAGCTTGTGTGTCTTGTTCAGTGGTGGTCGTCTTTCAGCCTTTCTTACCTTGGCCATGTCTCTGAGTATTGCACACCTTGTGCTTTTGGGCACTCCAGTGATGTTGCAGCTCTGAAATATGGCCAAACTGGTGGCAAGTGGCATCTTGGCAGCTGCACGCCTGACTTTTCTCAGTTCATGGGCAGTTATTTTGCGCCTTGGTTTTTCCACACGCTTCTTGCGACCCTGTTGACTATTTTGAATGAAACGCTTGATTGTTCGATGATCACGCTTCAGAAGCTTTGCATCCCTCTGCAAGATATCTCACTATTTTTGACTTTTCTGAGCCTGTCAAGTCCTTCTTTTGACCCATTTTGCCAAAGGAAAGGAAGTTGCCTAATAATTATGCACACCTGATATAGGGTGTTGATGTCATTAGACCACACCCCTTCTCATTACAGAGATGCACATCACCTAATATGCTTAATTGGTAGTAGGCTTTTGAGCCTATACAGCTTGGAGTAAGACAAGATGCATAAAGAGGATGATGTGGTCAAAATACTCATTTGCCTAATAATTCTGCACTCCCTGTATAGGCATTTTGACTTTTGGGAAACTTTGCCCCTCCTCGTAGGAATGTATATCCCATACGTCACTAGCTCATGGACTCTTGCTAATTACATGAAAGAAATGGGCTGGCTCCTATACATCAAATTCCTGTTTTTTTAAATAAAGATAGCAAGAGAATGAACAAAAATTGATAATAGGATTAAATTAGAAAGTTGCTTAAAATTGCATGCTCTATCTGAATCATGAAAGAAAAAAGTTGGGTTTTGTGTCCCTTTAAGTCTATGGAGATGTTTTATGCTACAATCAGTTTACATTGTTTGCGCCAGCAATAGAAACTGGGCCTTAGTGTTAAATGTCTGTTAATTTATTCAAAAGGGTCATCATTTTTTTTCTTTGTTACACCTTTCAAGCTGCAACAGTTTGATACATACATTGGGCTCGCTTCCATTGGGTTGTTAGAAATTGAGCCGTAAGCTACCGAAGTTCCCGACAGCTAAAAGTAATTTACGGCTCCATTTTAGTACCAGATTCCCATTGAAATATTTTGTGCATTGCGTGGTGTCCAGCTGCCGAAATTGAGGTATAACACGCCATAGGAATCATTCGATAAACAAAATTGTTTCAGACAGCATATTTATCGGTTTTCGAGCTCACGCAAACCTAATTACGACTCAATGGGAGCGAGCCCATTGTTTTTATGTTTATATTTTCACATGGAGGCCCATTTATCAAGCTCCATATGGAGCTTGTGGGCCCATGTTTCTGGCGAGTCTTCAGACTCGGCAGAAACATCAGTTATGAAGCAGTGGACTAAAGACCGCTGCTCCATAACCCTGTCCACCTGCTCTGAGCAGGCGGACAGGAATCGCCACAATTCAACCCAATCGAGTATGATCGGATTTATTGACACCTCCCTGCTGGCGGCCCATTGGCCACAAGTCTGCAGGCGGCATTGCACCAGCAGCTCTCGTGAGTTGCTGGTGCAATGCTGAATACGAAGAGCGTTGTTAAATAGGCCTCTTAGTATAAAGATAAACAGGAAATATGTTGTATGTTTCATCAGATCTTAAACGCAAAACTAGTATCATCATTAAAACTAATTTCAAACTATTTTTGCTTTCCCAGTTCAAATATATGAGTTTTCTCAACAAAACACAATTGAGAGAAAGTCAGAGAGTATGGGGGAGAAAAATAAGAGAAAAACACAAACTTGATATAATTAAAAAAAATAAATAAAAAAAAATAAAAAAATAATAAAGGTGTATTAAAAAAACAAAAAAACAAATGACTACACATCACAAAAGAAAGAACAATATCAGGGAGTGTACCTTGCATAAGAAAAATATTTGCTGTGAATTTATTTTGTTTAAGGATTTTAGCACTTTTGACAGGTGTAGTCATGTTTAGCGAACATGTCTAACATTATTAAACATTTTGCAACCTTTTGTAGTTATATATTATATAAATTAAAGTGTGCCTGTATTAATTGTTCTTATGATGAAGAGCAGAGAAAGCTGCAGACATGCAGGTAAAAAAAAACAACTTTATTTAAATGTGGAAGTGATTATATTTGTTGAGTAAAGGGACATAATAAAGCCATAATACAATACTATAAGCCTGTAAAGGGGTTAACTATATCATTTTGGTACAGAAACAACCATTATGGCACAGAAACAAATTTATATACAGTAGGTAAGAGAAATAAACTTCCCTTACGCTGTGTCTAGATGAATGCTGCCCGCCCCGGTGTCTCTAGTGCCGTATGTAGTAGACATTTCTTAGGTATGGTGTCACAGTTTTCTCCAGATTCTGGGGTTTTCCTTGTCAGGAAAAGTCCTCAGTCAGTGGAACCTCAATAAAGAGACAACCAACATAGTGCAATAATATTTGGAAATGGAATGCACTAAATGGAATATACTCACAAGCAGGTGTGTGATGAGTCGTGTTTTTATTAAAAGACAGAATCTTCCTACCCTCGAAAGAATTCCAGTTTAATAAAACATTAAAAAAGCTCAATACAGGTAAAAAAAATGTTTCATCGAACTGTAAACACACACCTTGCTAAATGTAAAAGTGAGTGACAGCGCTAGCAAGCACAGGTCTATATGAATATAAAACATTAGAAATATTTGTGTATTTGGAAATATATACAGTGGGGCAAAAAAAGTATTTAGTCAACCACCAATTGTGCAAGTTCTCCCACTTAAGAAGATGAGAGAGGCCTGTAATTTTCATCATAGGTATACCTCAACTATGAGAGACAAAATGTGGAAACAAATCCAGACAATCACATTGTCTGATTTGGAAATAATTTATTTGCAAATTATGGTGGAAAATAAGTATTTGGTCAATATCAAAAGTTCATCCCAATACTTTGTTATATATCCTTTGTTGGCAATGACAGAGGTCAAATGTTTTCTGTAAGTCTTCACAAGGTTGTCACACACTGTTGCTGGTATGTTGGCCCATTCCTGCATGCAGATCTCCTCTAGAGCAATGATGTTTTGGGGCTGTCGCTGGGCAACACGGACTTTCAACTCCCTCCAAAGGTTTTCTATTGAGTTGAGATCTGGAGACTGGCTAGGCCACTCCAGGACCTTGAAATGCTTCTTATGAAGCCACTCAGTTGCCCGGGCGGTGTGTTTGGGATCATTGTCATGCTGAAAGACCCAGCCACATTTCATCTTCAATGCCCTTGCTGATGGAAGGAGGTTTGCACTCAAAATTTCACGATATATGGCCCCATTCATTCTTTCATGTACAAGGATTAGTCGTCCTGTTCCCTTTGCAGAGAAACAGCCCCAAAGCATGATGTTGCCACCCCCATGCTTCACAGTAGGTATGGTGTTCTTTGGTTGCAACTCAGCATTCTCTCTCCTCCAAACACGACGAGTTGTGTTTCTACCAAACAGTTCTACTTTGGTTTCATCTGACCATATGACATTCTCCCAATCCACTTCTGGATCATCCAAATGCTCTCTAGCATACTTCAGACGGGCCTGGACATGTACTGGCTTAAGCAGGGGGACACGTCTGGCACTGCAGGATCTGAGTCCCTGGCGGCGTAGTGTGTTACTAATGGTAGCCTTTGTTATGTTGGTCCCAGCTCTCTGCAGGTCATTCACTAGGTCCCCCCGTGTGGTTCTGGGATGTTTGCTCACCGTTCTTGTGATCATTTTGACCCCACGGGGTGAGATCTTGCGTGGAGGCCCAGATCGAGGGAAATTATCAGTGGTCTTGTATGTCTTCCATTTTCTAATTTTTGCTCCCACAGTTGATTTCTTCACACCAAGCTGCTTGCCTATTGCAGATTCAGTCTTCCCAGCCTGGTGCAGGTCTACAATTTTGTTTCTGGTGTCCTTCGACAGCTCTTTGGTCTTCACCATAGTGGAGTTTGGAGTGTGACTGTTTGAGGTTGTGGACAGGTGTCTTTTATACTGATAACAAGTTCAAACAGGTGCCATTAATACAGGTAATGAGTGGAGGACAGAGGAGCCTCTTAAAGAAGATACAGGTCTGTGAGAGCCAGAAATCTTGCTTGTTTGTAGGTGACCAAATACTTATTTTCCACCATAATATGCAAACAAATTCTTTCCAAATCAGACAATGTGATTGTATGGATTTGTTTCCACATTTTGTCTCTCATAGTTGAGGTATACCTATGATGACAATTACAGGCCTCTCTCATCTTCTTAAGTGGGAGAACTTGCACAATTGGTGGCTGACTAAATACTTTTTTGCCCCACTGTATATGATATATTAGTTATAAATGAGGCTATAACAAATATTTATGGAAAATAAAAATAGATCTTTTACTGTTGGATAAATATCTCTTTAAAACACACAAGGGACATCTCCCTTAAAATACAATACAATATAATACAATAAAATGCCTACTGAATAAAGATAGTGGCCAGCATTAAGTGGATTATAATCGATGAGATGATGGTTTTAAAATGCCAAATATAAACAGCAAGTGTCCCAGCTTAGGATCAAGTGTCCGTTTAGGCTAAACTTGAATATAGTCTGATGTAAATAAATGTTGTAAATAAGGTACCTTATTAGTGGAGTTTCTTCTTTAAGTAACATATAATACCTTTTCTTTAATGGATGATAGTGAAGTTGTACAGATACCTCTGATTTTGGGTCAGCTTGTATCACCACCTCCAAGCAGGTAATTTAAGTAGCAAAACAATGAATAAACCCTCAAACAATTATGAGGTATGTTAAAAGCATGGGTCGCATATAGCGATAGTCAGAAATGGGATGTCAATATGATCACCAGTAATTGTCCTGCAGGCTGAAGCGCAATTACTCAGTGGGCAGGTTTCCTTAGAATCTAGCACCAATCGACCAGGCATGTTCTCAAAACTGCTTTAAGCAAAAGCACTGCGGACACTGTGGAGCCCCTCTAAGCCCTCCTTGCTAACAGGAAATTTATACCATGTGACTCCGTCTACCAACTACCTACTGATTTGCATCTGTGTAGGTAGGGTTTACACAGTTGCATGCCATTCCTTGTCTTGCATTGTGGAATGAATATCAAAATCTTAAATCAATAGCTTAACTAAATGTAACTTTTTTTTAAAAAGTTTGATCCGCTATCTGTTCCTCCTGGAATGCTTGTCTTACATTATTGCATATAACGAAAACACGAATGCTCCTCCCGATTAAATAGCGACCAATAAAATAAACATTGCAAGACAAAAATAATACTTTGGTAATGAATTGTGATAACATTTTATATATAAATGTGGTCACATGTTTTATCTAGACAAATGCCGGGCTTGTCAAACGAGTAGTCGGATGTGTATAAGTTTCAAATCAGGTTCGCTACTTATCACGTGTATTCTGGGAACCACTTTCTTTTCCTCCTTTTGCCATACCCTCTAATAGTGAAACCGGCCAATGGGACGAAATCTCTTTTTGTCAAAGGTCCAATCAAATTCAAAAACATTAATATGAAATCTATACTAATTGAATGTTAAAGGTCCAATCAAATTCAAAGTGTGTTGTAGTTAATCCTAAACTCTACAATAGTAACTTGTTGCCCCTAAGTGTATTGTATCTTCTTTTTAATAATAGATATACAGTGCATTATATTTAGTATTAAAACATGATGTCATCATCAAAGTATTATGTTTGCTTTGCATTGTTAATTTTATTGGTCGCTTGTTAATGCGGAGGAGCATTCGTATTTTAGTTTATATGTAAGAATGTAAGACAAGCATTCCGGGATGAACAGATAGCGATCAAAGGTTTTTTTAAAAAAAAGTTTTTAAGGTTTTGTTATATTTAGTTAAACTATTGATTTAAGGTTTTGATATTTATTCCGCAATGCAAGTCAGGGAATGGCCCGCAACTTTGTAAACCCTACCTACCTGTAAATCAGTAGGTAGTTGGTAAGCGGAGTCACATGGTATAAATTTGCTGTTTGCAAATTGTGGCCTAGATTTGGAGTTTTGTCGGTAACGACCCGCGTAGCTAACGCCGGCTTTTTTCTGGCCGCACCATAAAAATAACTCTGGTATTGAGAGTCCACATAAAGGCTGCGTTAGGCTCCAAAAAAGGAGCGTAGAGCATATTTAACGCAGCTTCAACTCTCGATACCAGAGTTGCTTACGCAAGCGGCCAGCCTCAAAAACGCGCTTGTGCACGATTCCCCCATAGGAAACAATGGAGCTGTTTGAGCTGAAAAAAAAACTAACACCTGCAAAAAAGCCGCGTTCAGCTCCTAACGCAGCCCCATTGTTTGCTATGCGGAAAAACTTCCTACGTCTGCACATAACACCCTAACATGTACCCCGAGTCTAAACACCCCTAACCTTACACTTATTAACCCCTATTCTGCCGTCCCCGCTATCGCTGACCCCTGCATATTATTATTAACCCCTAATCTGCCGCTCCGTAAACCGCCGCTACTTACATTATCCCTATGTACCCCTAATCTGCTGCCCTAACATCGCCGACCCCTATATTATATTTATTAACCCCTAATCTGCCCCCCACAACGTCGCCTCCACCTGCCTACACTTATTAACCCCTAATCTGCCGACCGGACCGCACCGCTATTATTATAAAGTTATTAACCCCTAATCCGCCTCACTAACCCTATAATAAATAGTATTAACCCCTAATCTGCCCTCCCTAACATCGCCGACACCTAACTTCAAACATTAACCCCTAATCTGCCGAATGGAGCTCACCGCTATTCTAATAAATGTATTAACCCCTAAAGCTAAGTCTAACCCTAACACTAACACCCCCCTAAGTTAAATATAATTTAAATCTAACGAAATTAATTAACTCTTATTAAATAAATTATTCCTATTTAAAGCTAAATACTTACCTGTAAAATAAATCCTAATATAGCTACAATATAAATAATATAATTATTATCTAACAAAATAAATTAAAAATTAATAATTACAAAATTACCTGTAAAATAAATCCTAACCTAAGTTACAATTAAACCTAACACTACACTATCAATAAATTAATTAAATAAACTACCTACAATTACCTACAATTAACCTAACACTACACTATCAATAAATTAATTAAATACAATCCCTACAAATAAATACAATTAAATAAACTAGCTAAAGTACAAAAAATAAAAAAGAACTAAGTTACAAAAAATAAAAAAATATTTACAAACATAAGAAAAATATTACAACAATTTTAAACTAATTACACCTACTCTAAGCCCCCTAATAAAATAACAAAGACCCCCAAAATAAAAAAAATGCCCTACCCTATTCTAAATTACTAAAGTTCAAAGCTCTTTTACCTTACCAGCCCTTTGCGGGGCATGCCCCAAGAAGTTCAGCTCTTTTGCCTGTAAAAAAAAAACATACAATACCCAAGCCCCCCAACATTACAACCCACCACCCACATACCCCTAATCTAACCCAAACCCCCCTTAAATTAACCTAACACTAAGCCCCTGAACATCTTCCTACCTTGTCTTCACCTCACCAGGTTCACCGATCTGTCCAGAAGAGCTCCTCCGATGTCCTGATCCAAGCCCAAGCGGGGGGCTGAAGAGGTCCATGATCCGGCTGAAGTCTTCATCCAAGCGGGGCAGAAGAGGTCTTCCATCCGATTGAAGTCTTCATCCAAGCGGGATCTTCTATGGTCATCCATCCGGAGCGGCAGGATCCTGAAGACCTCCGACCCGGAACATCCATCCTGGCCGACGACTGAACGACGAATGACGGTTCCTTTAAATGACGTCATCCAAGATGGCGTCCCTCGAATTCCGATTGGCTGATAGGATTCTATCAGCCAATCGGAATTAAGGTAGGAATATTCTGATTGGCTGATGGAATCAGCCAATCAGAATCAAGTTCAATCCGATTGGCTGATCCAATCAGCCAATCAGATTGAGCTTGCATTCTATTGGCTGTTCCGATCGGTGGAGGTCTTCAGGATGGAGCCGGTCGTCATCGGATGAAGATAGAAGATGCCGCTTGGATCAAGATGGTTGCCGGTCCGGATCGCCTCTTCTTCCCGGATAGGATGAAGACTTTGGACCCTCTTCTGGACTTCTTCAGTGGATGTCTAGCCCCCGCTTGGGTTGGATGAAGATATCGGAGCCAGGACGGATCGGTGATACCCGGTGAGGTGAAGACAAGGTAGGATGATCTTCAGGGGCTTAGTGTTAGGTTTATTTAAGGGGGGTTTGGGTTAGATTAGGGGTATGTGGGTGGTGGGTTGTAATGTTGGGGGGGGGGTATTGTATGTTTTTTTTTACAGGCAAAAGAGCTGAACTTCTTGGGGCATGCCCCGCAAAGGGCCCTGTTCAGGGCTGGTAAGGTAAAAGAGTTTTGAACTTTAGTAATTTAGAATAGGGTAGGGCATTTTTTATTTTGGGGGTCTTTGTTATTTTATTAGGGGGCTTAGAGTAGGTGTAATTAGTTTAAAATTGTTGTAATATTTTTCTTATGTTTGTAAATATTTTTTTATTTTTTGTAACTTAGTTCTTTTTTATTTTTTGTACTTTAGTTAGTTTATTTCATTGTAGTTATTTGTAGGAATTGTATTTAATTTATTTATTGATAGTGTAGTGTTAGGTTTAATTGTAGGTAATTGTAGGTATTTTATTTAATTAATTTAATGATAGTATAGTGTTAGGTTTAATTGTAACTTAGGTTAGGATTTATTTTACAGGTAATTTTGTAATTATTTTAACTAGGTAGCTATTAAATAGTTCTTAACTATTTAATAGCTATTGTACCTGGTTAAAATAATTACAAAGTTGCCTGTAAAATAAATATTAATCCTAAAATAGCTACAATGTAATTATAATTTATATTGTAGCTATATTAGGATTTATTTTACAGGTAAGTATTTATCTTTAAATAGGAATAATTTATTTAATAAGAGTTAATTAATTTCGTTAGATTAAAATTATATTTAATTTAGGGGGGTGTTAGTGTTAGGGTTAGACTTAGCTTTAGGGGTTAATACATTTATTAGAATAGCGGTGAGCTCCGGTCGGCAGATTAGGGGTTAATAATTGAAGTTAGGTGTCGGCGATGTTAGGGAGGGCAGATTAGGGGTTAATACTATTTATTATAGGGTTAGTGAGGCGGATTAGGGGTTAATAACTTTATTATAGTAGCGGTGCGGTCCGCTCGGCAGATTAGGGGTTAATAAGTGTAGGCAGGTGGAGGCGACGTTGAGGGGGCAGATTATGGGTTAATAAATATAATATAGGGGTCAGCAGTGTTAGGGGCAGCAGATTAGGGGTACATAAGTATAACGTAGGTGGCGGTCAGCATATTAGGGGTTAAAAAAAATTAATCGAGTGGCGGCGATGTGGGGGTCCTCGGTTTAGGGGTACATAGGTAGTTTATGGGTGTTAGTGTACTTTAGAGCACAGTAGTTAAGAGCTTTATAAACCGGCGTTAGCCCAGAAAGCTCTTAACTACTGACTTTTTTCCTGCGGCTGGAGTTTTGTTGTTAGAGTTCTAACGCTCACTTCAGACACGACTCTAAATACCGGAGTTAGAAAGATCCCATTGAAAAGATAGGATACGCAATTGACGTAAGGGGATCTGCGGTATGGAAAAGTTGCGGCTGAAAAGTGAGCGTTAGACCCTATTTTGAGTGACTCCAAATACCGGAGGTAGCCTAAAACCAGCGTTAGGAGCCTCTAACGCTGGTTTTCACGGCTAACGCCAAACTCCAAATCTAGGCCTGTATGTTTACAGTTCGCTGAAACATTGTGTTACTTACTCTTGAAAAAGGTGGTTGATACACTGAAACCGGTAGAGTTTTTTACCTGTATTGAGCTTTTTTAATATTTTATTAAACTGGAATTATTTTGATGCTAGGAAGATTTTGTCTGCCTTTGAGCAAAAACGCGATACATCTATCTATCTATCTATCGAGTACTTATAGAGCACAAACTAATCACTCGTGAGGGTCTCAAGGCACTAAGGGAAAGTGGATAGGATGAGGGGGGGAGGAGGAGGGTGGGAGGGGATGGGCGTTCAGTCAAAGAGCCAGGTTTTGAGGTCCTTTCTGAACTCTGTAAGGGAGGTGGATTGACTGAGGTGCAGATGGAGGGTGTTCCATGTCTTTGCTGCCATGTGGGAGAAGGATCTTCCATCCGCTGTGGATTTCCTGATGCGGGGGATGACTGCGATTGCTTGATCGGCCGATCGGAGTTGTCTGGCAGGGGTGTAGAAATGAACACGGTGGTTGATGTATTCGGGTCCGATGTTGTATAGGGCCTTGAACGCGTGCGTAAGGAGCTTGAAGGTGATTCTCTTGTTAATGGGGAACCAGTGAAGGTTCCTTAGGTGTTCGGTGCTGTGGCATTGGCGAGGGATGTCGAGGATAAGTCTGGCTGAGGCGTTCTGGATACGTTGGAGTCTCTTTTGGAGTTTGATGGTGGAGCCATCGTAGAGTGCGTTGCCATAGTCCAACCTGCTGCTGACGAGTGCGTGGCTGACTGCTTTCTTGGTTTCGGTAGGGATCCACTTGAAGATTTTTCGTAGCAGGTGGAGAATGTGGAAGCATGTTGAGGTGATGGCATTGATTTGATGGAGAGTGAAGAATCCAGGATGAAGCCTAGATTTCGTGCATGGTCCGTTGGGGTTGGAGGGTGACCGGAGGGCTGTGGGCCACAAGGAGTCGTCACATGCGGATTTATTGGGTCCAAGGAGGAGGATTTTGGTTTTGTCTGTGTTCAGTTTGAGCTGGTTGTCATTCATCCACATCCCACACCTGCTTGTGAGTATATTCCATTTAGTGCATTCCTTTTCCAAACATTATTACACTATGTTGGTTGTCTCAAACGCCTTTGCCAAATCCAAGTATATCACACCAACTGATTCCTCTTTATTTGAATTGTTACTTACTTCCTAGTAGAACCTAATTAGATTAGTTTGACATGATCTATTTCTCAAAAAATGATGCTGATTTGAACTCATAATCTTTTACACAAATATACTCATCAATATAACCCCTTATGATCCCTTTAAGTATCTTCTCCATTATTGATGTCAGACTAACTGGTCTATAGCTTCCTTGATCAGCCATGCTTCACTTTTTAAAAAGTGGCACCACATCAGCTTTATGCCTTATATATATTAAGAGAGAGAGAAAAAGAGAGAGAGAGAGAGAGAGAGAGAGAGGCAGAGCTATGAAAGTTCCTCCAGAGAAGGTATAAAACACAAACTGTGGAATCAGCCGTTATGGAGTCTGTGGTATGAAAACTTTTTGCACAAGTCACTTGATTTTTCATTGTCCTTTGCCAGATTTACCATCATAGTACTACCTTGTGTTATGGATAGATTAGATATTCAACTATAATTTCGTTGTCTCAGTTTTTGTACTCTGTACAATGACAATAAACAAATCTAATCTAATCAAGTACTTACTCTAGAGGATTTAATTAAGAGAACGAAGAGCATAACTACTGATGATGACAGACTTATTATGGTTACAACCTTTGCCCCCAATACTGCAGGCAGTATCTAGAGGAAACACTGGCCACTACTAGACTCTGATCCCAAATTAACTTTTACAAAACATATCACTCTGATGGGATGTTACAGGAGAAGTACTGGTTAAACCTGACCCTAAAAATGTCCAAAGGCAAGATAAAAGGTTGCTGAAAATGTCTAGGATGTACGACTTGTAACAGTCATATTACCACCAAGACGTTTCATCATCCTCACAACAATAAGACTTACAAAATCAGTTTTTCATTTTTGTGCAAAACTACATGTGGCCTACCTTTTGATCTGTCCCTGTGTCAAGTACTATGTTAGTAAAACCAAAGGCACGCTGGCCAATCATAGACTGGTGATACGTCAGGCATTAGAAAAGGGACAACGACAACATTTGTTCTCCACTGTGCCGAGATGTCTCATCCTGTGACTTCAATTAGATCTATTCTTTTCGATCGTGTTCCGAAACTGGATAGAAATGGAGACAGAGACAAGATTCTTCTTATGCATGAAGCACAATGGATATACAGACTGGGCACAATTAGCCCAGGGGGCCTTAATTCAATACCAGACTTCAAACTACTTATTTGAATAGGTTATAGCCCCTGGAGGTGGATGGATGAGTGAGGCTGTTTGGTGTTACTTATCCTTCCATTCCATCCTTGGTGGTGTAGTTAGGGGGACTTTATTGGTCCTGGACCACACCACCTGGGCATACTTGTGTATAATAAGAGCAGTCACCAAAGTTTATGCAGATTTAATTATAACTTATCTCGACATCAAAAATGATGAACATATTGTATTCGCAGGTTATACATTTGAAGCTAAAGACCCTTTATCCTAGATTAGTAACATTGTTATTGTACGTTGTAAATAGTGACTGTTATAGTCACACTGTTCAATTTTATGCAACATTGTTTATCATAAATTAGGAAATGTTTATTATTCTTTGCAACATTATAAGCCAAAATGACACACTAAGGTTTTCAGTGAGCGCTATAGTTTCCATGACAAAGTCTTGAGTATTTACTCACAGTCATGGGTTCAATGACAACGCTCCACATACACGAAGGTATATATTTTGCAATGTTGCAACACATACCTGTATATCACTGTCAGTTGGTTCCTAAGTAAGTATTAGGTTGTGATTATATTAACACTGGCTTATACTTTTGATGTGCAGAAATGTGTGCATTTTATTTCATTTTAATTTACCGCACTATTGGAAGTAGTTTGATGTAATATCGGAACATAAGGTTTGCGTTCCATTACACAGAGTTTGGCCCCACAATGGGAAGGTGGTATGTTCAGTTTATGTTTTGTACTCTATAAAAATGTGTGTTATCACTGGTTATTTATTCTGATGAAGGAGATACAATAGTTCAATGAAATGTCAGTACATTTTGATAATGTTGATTTAAAAAATTCCTGTGAGTGCAGGTACATTTATATATATATATATATATATATATATACACACAATATATATATATATATATATATATATATATATATATATATATATATATATTTATATATATATATATATATATATATATATACTGTATATATATATATATATATATATATATATATATATATATGTGTGACAGTGTGGGAAAAAGATATATTTTTATTGGTGTCAGTGGGTTCAAAGGTGTCAGTGGGCAGGTATGATAAATGCCCCTGTGGTGTCCAAGTCCAAACCCGTCTAGTCTTTGCCCAACGCCATCCTCCCACTGAACTGCCACTACATAAACACGCGTATGTGGGGAGTGGCTGGCATGTCAGAGGGTTTGTCAGGTCGCTGCCCATCAGCAGGGTCATCCCAGACCCGTAATGTTAGCACAGTCCAGTGATACTGCTTATGACGACCAGAAATATCATCAGTGCACCACTTGTAATCTGGCTCTGTGTGTGCAATTAACAGTTTTATATAATTTTGCTTAAAGGGACACTGAACCCAACATTTTCTTTTGTGATTCAGATAGAGCATGACATTTTAAGCAACTTTCTAATTTACTCCTATTATCAAATTTTCTTCATTCTCTTGGTATCTTTATTTGAAATGCAAGAATGTAAGTTTAGATGCCGGCCCATTTTTGGTGAACAACCTGGGTAATAATAATATAATGATAATAGGAGTAAATTAGAAAGTTGCTTAAAATTGCATGCTCTATCTGAATCACGAAAGAAAAAATTTGGGTTCAGTGTCCCTTTATTTTTATAATAAACATTTTTAAAATGAAAAACACACCCTAATTAAAACTATTCAGATGATCATATTTTAGTTATATAGTTTATCTACATAACTATCGCCTAGATTTAGAGTTTTGCGGTCGCCGTAAAAACCAGCGTAAAGGGCTCTTAACGCTGTTTTTTACCGCCCGCTGGTATTTAGAGTTTCCTTACCGACACTCAAAAATTTCCTAACGCTGAAATCCTTACCGACAACCCAGACCCAGTAGTTAACATCTAACGACAAAATAAACATCCACGAATCCCAAAACAAATATTACACAAAGTACACTTACACTCATACAAACACTACACTATATTTATTTTTCATTTTTAAAATTTTAACGTCAAAATAGAAAGGATCAAAGTCTCGGTGTTAGAAAAAAAAACAACACAAATCCATTTTGCCATTGACTTACATTGACAGACGGGAAAAGACACTCATATAGCTACATCTAACTAATAATATTATCACATACATACACTCATCGATGCATACAAACAATATACACCACATTACATACACAAAGAGATTACGAAATAAATACGATTTAGCTACTTTTTCACACAAGACCATGACGTCACTCACTTTACGCTCAAAACCAGTCTTGGATTTTATTTACACACACATTTTTCTCCTCCATTGACTTCTATGGCGAAGACGTGCTCGTGCACGAGACAGACAGATTTCCCTAACGCACACAAAAAGCGCAGATAAGAAAACTCTAAATATCAGCGCTAGAATTCGGAAAATAACTCATGTTTTTCTGCGTTAGCCCCGCTATGACAAATAGATCAAGAAATGGCTATTTCCTTATGGAGTTATGGATTTTACTTATGGGAAATTCACAACAACATTACATTTTTTTATACTTTTACATTACATCAACTACAAATCACCATCACTAGTAACAAACATTTTCAACAACTACATCAGATTTAACGGACAGAAAAATAATTGGAACATTTCAGGATTCACAAACAGTAGACAATTGGAAACACCTCTCATTTACCTTTATTATAGCATTTCATTTATTCAACTCATATGTTTGCAGCAACAGCATATCTACATAGGCTTAACACATGATCATTCATGGATGCACATACATTACTTTTACACCATTCACTCATACATGTGCATTCATATGATGGTGGAAAAACACATTACATTCTCTCTATGAATCAGGAAACAGAAAATAGGGATTTTACGGTACCTTTAACATCATGATTCGCTCACAATATACCATTATGAATTACGTACAATAAGAACATCATTAGAACAGATTACAGCTGTCACTTTTTGGGAAGGAACAACAATGCTACACTGCTTTATAGAAGTCAGCATATTTGGGACACAATCACAATATATACGTATATGTACATAACACGCATCATGCAACCACAAAGAACACATTTATATTTTAATCGTCACACAATAACAATGTACTAAAATACAACAACACAATGAGGATTTCAGAACTACACAGGCAGGTTGATAATATGATGACGTCATTAGAAGATTCAACCATACACATTACAGCTTTACGACTGTATCGCCCCTTTCAGAACTTTAGCACTCAATACTACAATACAACATTTACGTAAACAAGAACATCATTATTATGGCGATTTCAATGGGACGCGTACAATATTGACATCTCGCCAATCACTTATATATACAATACTACAGGTGACAGCCGGAAGTTCGGAATTATTAGTGCGATTTTAATGGGACGCGTACAATATTGACATCTCGCCAATCACTTATATATACAATACTACAGATGACAGCCGGAAGTTCAGAATTATTAGTGCGATTTTAATGGGACGCGTACAATATTGACATCTCGCCAATCACTTATATATACAATACTACAGATGACAGCCGGAAATTCAGAATTATTAGTGCGATTTTAATGGGACGCATACAATATTGACATCTCGCAAATCACTTATATATACAATACTAAAGATGACAGCCGGAAGTTCAGAATTATTAGTGCGATTTTAATGGGACGCGTACAATATTGACATCTTGCAAATCACTTATATATACAATACTAGAGATGTCAGCAGGAAGATCTTCGGTATTATTGCAATTTTAAAGGGACGCATACAATATTGACATCTCGCCAATCACTTATATATATAATACTACAGATGACAGCCGGAAGTTATTCAGTATTATTGCGATTTTAAAGGGACGCGTACAATATTGACATCTCGCTAATCACTTATGTATACAATACTACAGATGTCAGCTGTTACTTTATCGTTTACAAACAATATTGCAGCAACATTGATCAATCACATTCTATGCACATTATACACTACTATGCACTTTCATTCATGTTAGCGTGGACCTGTGCTTTTTACTATAACATATTGTTTAATAAATATTTATTACGCATATGAACAAACATTACAAACATGCACTGTATGTGTTACATTTTACACTTTCACATTGAGATTCATTGGGGGGGGGGAAATTCAGCAAACACCTAAAAAAAATGCCCACTTTGAATGCATTCGTGCCGCTCACATACAAAAAAGTGAATACAATCAGCAATCATTACAAACTCACTACCATTGGACATATTGCACTATAAATCCCCCAAACAACATGGACAAAGCGTCTCTTGTTATCGACATTGTATCAATTCGCTTCTGTGTTTTTGCATACCTTGTTACTCCTTGCGTTGTGTTTACTCTGCTGTTTGGCTTCGTGCTGCTAAGCTTGGCAAATATGGATGACGATCTGATAGACGCTGCTGCTGGTGCTGTTGCACAAGTAGCGGTTAATAGAATCAGGCAGCCTCAGCGGCTCCAAGAGAGACGAAGGGCTCATTTGGTTCGAGGTCCTCGTGTCTACAGGGTAAGACCCACCTTGGAAAACATGAGTGACTTCAAGGTTTATGACAAGTATAGGCTCAATTGCGAACAGCTCATTGGCCTTTACGATGTTCTTAGACCTCATCTGGAGCCACATATACGAATAAGGACTGCTGTCCCTGGCATCACTAAGATGCTAAGTTGTATATACGTCCTGGCCTCCGGGAGTTTTCAATCAGGAGAGATGTACATGCATAGCCTGGCTCAAGGTACATTCTCGGTGGTGTTTGATCACTTTCTGGACGCCATGGTACGTATCAGTAAGCGTTACATAGGATTCCTTCAGAATGATGGTGATTGGAGGCGCCTGAATAGGGAATTCTTTGCTATCGCTGAATTGCCCAATGTCTTGGGAGCAATAGATTGCACCCACATTGCGCTGCGTGCTCCAGCCGATGACTTGCCTTTCCGAAATCGCAAACATTTCCATAGCCTCAATGTGCAGTATGTTTGTGATGCACGGATGCGGATTATGCAGGTGTGTGCGAATTTCGGCAGGGCTTATCATGATGCTCGCATCCTCTCTCTGTCGTCCCTGTGGCGGCAGTTTGAGGAAAGACAATTTCCACCTGGGTATCTCGTTGGTGAGTATTTGTGCACAACATGGTTAATTAGTTAGACAATTGCCACTGTAGTCTTAAACTGTTAGTGTAATGTGCAGCTATAGGATGCAATTTAACCATTTCTTTATCTTTCCGCAAATGTCTAGTTTTAGCTTCCAACAGATATGTAGCATGTCTTACCTTAAATGGGCAGATAGAGAATGCAATTTAACCATGTCATTGTCTCTTTCCGCAAATGTCTAGTTTTAGCTTCCAACAGATATGTAGCATGTCTTACCTTAAATAGTCAGATAGAGAATAAGATTTAACCATGTCATTGTCTCTTTCCGCAAATGTCTAGTTTTAGCTTGAAACAGATATGTAGCATGTCTTACCTTAAATGGGCCGATAGAGAATGCAATTTAGCCATGTCATTGTCTCTTTCCGCAAATGTCTAGTTTTAGCTCAAAACAGATATGTAGCATGTTCTAGCTTAAATGGGCAGATAAGGAATGCAATTTAACCATTTATTTTTTATTTTAGCAAAGGTCTTGTTTATGCAAAATACGCATATGTAGCATGTCTTAGCTGAAATGGTCAGATAGAGAATAAGATTTAACCATGTCATTGTCTCTTTCCGCAAATGTCTAGTTTTAGCTCAAAACAGATATGTAGCATGTTCTAGCTTAAATGGGCAGATAGAGAATGCAATTTAACCATTTATTTTTTATTTTAGCAAAGGTCTTGTTTATGCGAAATACGCATATGTAGCATGTCTTAGCTGAAATGGTCAGATAGAGAATAAGATTTAACAAGATTATTATTTTTAAATTAAAACATTTATGTTATTGTATTTTCCTGTACACAAAAAATAATTTTTTGAATATAATTTAAATTTGTAAAAAATATTTTCATTTTGTTCTGTTCATAATTTATAGGTGATTCTGGTTACATGAGCCGGCCTTGGCTCATTACGCCGTTACGTAACCCTACTGATGAGGCACAGGAGCGCTATAATAGGGCGCACAAGAGGACTAGGGCTGTAGTCGAGAGGATGTTTGGGCTCCTCAAAATGAGATTCAGATGCCTTGATAGGTCAGGAGGCATCTGTACAGTACAGCCCTAGGAAGGTGGCGAAGATCGTTATAGCCTGCAGCGTCCTGCATAATATTGCACAGCGGGCTGGGATGCTGCAGGCCGTCCAGGCACCCCGAAACCTCCTCAGAGATGAGGAGGACGAGCCTGTTCTAGAGGGGCTATTCCGGGACGAGGGGCTCAATGTCAGAGCAGACATCATCAACCGCCACTTCAGACAGTAAATAATAGAAGTTAGATTGCAGTATTGTGAATATGTGTGAAATCTAGGGAAATGACAAGTAGAGAATTGTGCAAACATATTAGGATTGTTCATCAAATGATTCAATATTTTTAATTTATTAATCTAGGTGATGCTCTGGTCATTGGGTCCTGTAACGACTTTGCCACCTGGCTTTTAAAGACAACATCAGCTGGTAAGTATAAATGTATGGACTGTGGCTGTCCGGAATTTGGGACAAAAATACATCATATGGCATACATCTTCAAAACTAGTATTTAGTTTACACATTACTTAAAATTTGGATACTCAGAAAGGGATCCTCTAGCATGACTATGGTTCAAAGTCAGATTCAAAGTCACACATTAGAGGTTCGGTCTGCTCAATATGACTCATCTTCACACTTGATTTATAGAACATAACACAAGATGCTACACACGCGTAGTAAGCTAGTGACAGAAATCATTTAAGAAATGGGGGTGGGAGAGGGGTGCAGAACTAATTCACACACTTGTATTAATATTTTTATTCACACTTTTTCTGCCATTAGGGAGATGACTTCATCTAAAGACTGAAAGTGAAGAATTCAAGACTGAAAGTGAAGAATTTAAAATTGAAAGTGAAGAATTCCCAGACTGAAAGTGAAGAATCCAAGATTGAAAGTGAAGAATCCAAGATTGAAAGTGAAGAATACCAATGGGATCATGTCTGGCATTGTCTTTCAAATGTGCTGACCTGGAAAACCATACAAAGACACGTTCAAATGGTAAGTGGCAACAATTTGATGGATTAAGGCTGTGGAGGCATCCTATTGGATACACTTAGATTATTTTTTTTATTTTTAGATGGCATTTCACAATCCTCTATTTTGGAAATGATGAATAAGACACCTATTGAAGATAAAATTTTATTTTCAAGAGAATTGACTTTCAAAAGCCATGCATAATCCAGGTTGGTTTTCCCAATGCATGCTAGTTAAGAATCACAGGAGGAAGAATGTTAAAAATTAGGAAAACATACATGCCCTATATGAGAATATTTGTAGCTTACATACATTACCCCTACTTTGTGATACAGAAGAATCCAATTATGAACAATCAGACAAAGAAATACATATTATAGTTGATATAGAGGTATTTGAAGGGACATGAAATATTACATTTATGTTCAGCATACATATATTTATTTTTATTATTTAAAATGTTATATGCATTATTTGGTATAATTGTAAATGCTGATATTTAAATGTAATATTGATTACACAATATAATGGTATTTTAAATGATGGATAGGTATAGTTTTTTTTTTTAATCTTTTTTTTATGAAAAAATATCTTTAGAAATATTTTACAAAAGTTAAAGCATAGACACAAGATGATTTTTAAGTTATTTTATTTAATGAATATTTGAAGACATGTGTGTATGAAATAACTAATTTCTTTTTTTTTTCATCTGTGATGAATTACACTTGTTCAATTTATTTTTGTGATAAAAAAAATTCTTGACAATAAATATTTTGTAATACTAAACTTTTTTTTATTTTTTAAAATTAAACACCATCTTTTTAACAAACAGATTATAATAAATATATCCAGCTAATCTTACAAGTAAAAAAATAATTGACTCCCATGACTGGTAGTTGTCTATTTGACAAGCACATGCCTGATATAAAATTAGGCCTCATGTATTGAATTAATTATCGAAAATCCACTTATTCAGAGAATGTTAAAGTCAAGTAGCTTTTATAAATTAATTTGGGAGTGAAATCCATCAATGCTTTTATTGTGTAATTTATAGATGGTAAAATTTGAAAATATTTATGAGGATATGTAGTCAGAATTCGACATAACAACTTTGTTATTTTCACTTTTAAGAAGAGAAAGTGGTTAACTTACATTAAAGTGACAGTGTAGTTGAATGTTCAATCTGTTTTATAAGATCTTGTATCTTCCTTAGGTATACAAAAACATTATTCTAATAAATATAGTTTTAAAATTGTTGAAAATGGTAAGTCAGTTAATTTCATATTTAGCACAAGCTAGTTATTGTATGCCATAATGATTACTTTTCTGTTCTAGTGGAGTCATTTGAAGGCTCATTTAACTATAGCTAGTTTGTAATATAATTTCACAAAATTATTCATCTTACCTCTTGTTAAGATATCACATATCTATATGTATTTTCATTCCCCTTTAGTTTATTTCTACAATGTTAACTCCACATATTCCTAATGGTTTGGTCCTTAAAGGGACATTCCAAAAATATATTGGTTATTGAATTTTAACCAATACAAATTAATTTTTTTAATATTTTTAATTTACTATTATCTAATTACATTCAGTCTTTAAATATCCTTTGAAAAATAAATATCAATGCACATGGCTTAGGCAATGACATAAGGCATCTATGTGCAACCAACAATCAGCATCAAAAGAGCCTATCTAGCTATGTTTTTCAGCCAAGAATATATATTTTTAAAAGCTAATGAGAGAATAAAACTAAATATGAAGTTGTTTTAATATTCTATTATCCATCGAAATAGGTAAAGAACATATAGCTTAATGTCCCTTTAAGCTGAAGATGGCGAAATACAGCCATTAAAATATATTTCATTCACAGTGGGGAAAACAATCCAGAAGGTAATCTAAATATGCACATGTTATACTAAGTTTGAGAAAGGGCGGTACATAGGTTTATGATCTTTAAAGCATTATTGGTAAATGTATTCTTAAAGGGACATGAACACAAAATATCCTTTTGCGATTTAAAGAGTGTCTTTTACTTCTATTATCTCATTATCTTGACATATTTTTCTTGAAAAGCATATCGAGATAGGCTCAGTAGATGAAGATTGGTGGATGCACAGAGATGCCTTATGTGATTGGCTCAACCATGTGCATTGAAATTTCTTCTGTTAAGGATATCTAAATCAAAAGATAAATTGAGTTACATTTTAAAGTCTAAACATTTTTTCTCTCTACGGATCATTTTTTAAAATTATTTTGTTGTAATGTCTCTTTAAAAATAAAGACGCCATTGCACAATAACATATATGAGCAGTTCAGACAAATACAAGCTCAAGGTTTATTTACTAATAAGAAACAAACGTGTAGTTTAACATTTATAAACAGATTATCCAAGTTACGGACATTAGAATCAGAAATTGCACATTTCAGAAATGTCGCGTGGGAAACGTATCTTGCAACACGAGATTCGCATCTTTACACATTCTAGTCTAATGTCACGCAATAGCACACAATCGATGTGCATTATAAATACATTTAATAGAGCAATATCAATACTTCACAATAAGTCACGAAATTGATTTAATGAACAATAAATACATACAATGTTAAAGGTGTATTAATCCAACATATTTGTATTAAAGAAACAGAACGATATTAAACAGAGAAATGTCTACAACATTTAATAATGTGACAGTATTAGATTTTTACGATAATTTAAACATTAATATTTAACGGATCACGTATATGAAATCTGTGTCACACATATCCGCATGACAGGCCCATGAGTTACAAATAAGTCTACATGAAAAATTAAGTAACAGCACCACCAGGAGGTATGTGTTTGGAAGTTACTAAGATATGAAACATTAAGGAACGGCCAATCAGAGTTCATCACACAAACACAACTTGAGTCAGGATGCTCTCACAGACATGATAACAATATTTAAAAATGTTATCCAATCAGATGTACAGATAACATGTCACATGGTGCATCTCATGTTTACTTCACCATATAAAAGTCTATAATGCCTGCTGGTGTACTCTTTATATATTATATATACATTATATACACATCTCGGCAGGCATGACACCTCCCAGGTTTGCCAAGCAGGAGAGTGCTGCACTGGTCCACGCCGTCCAGAAGTTTTATCCGCAGCTGTTTGGGAACCAGAAGAGGTCGACAGATGTGCATGTTAAGAAGGCCCTCTGGGAGTCAATCACCAATAAGGTTCAATTGGTGAAGGGCGTCCAGAGGAGCCAGGATCAGATCATGCAGAGTTTCGGAGATATAAGGTTGCGTCTGCAAAAAAAAGTGGGCCTCATAAGGGAGTGGGTACAAGTCCGGAAAAGAGATGGAAAGAAAGTTGATCCAGAACGGAAACTCTACCTACTCCCTTATGAGGTCACTTTATGCGACCTCCTCAGTCTCCGGATCCCCAAAGGATTTCGATCCTCTCCATCCTCGGCCTCTTCTTCTTCCCTCACAGCTGCTGGATCCAAAACTCAGGACCCGGGGACCAGTGCAGCTGCTTCTCTGTCCGGTGGCCTGGGAGTAGCTGAAATGGAGGCTGAACAAGGTAAATATCCTACTTTATATAATATATTAATATTTGATTAGGCTTTTAAGAAATGTGTAGATAGTCATATATTCAACCTATATAGATCTCACAACATACGCTACATATGATGTTCAGATATCTGATTTTAGATTCATCACACATGATATAGGAGTGTTGTTTCTTGCAGTCTCCAGAATATGCGTCACAGAGTGAAAATGGAATTGCGCATCCGTGAAATCCCTATCATCCGCCATTTCATACATTGACTCTAGAATCATAACCCAGTTATAAATATTATTTGTGATTGTTCAATATTAACAAATATACTATTTCAATCTCGTAATACACCCAATTGAAAATATATCATAAGTCTTTATGAAATGATACTCATCACACTACTATATCCAAATTAATTATGATTCACGGATGCGCAATTCCGCATAGAATCATTGCGCAATGATCACGAAAGATAGAATTGCGCGCACACGTTAACATGTGTTTGCTGTAACTGGCATCGCTTTAGACATGTTTGTCAAATCACGGATGCGCAATTCCGCATAGAATCATTGCACAATGATCACGAAAGATAGAATTGCGCACACACGTGAACATGTGTTTGCTGTAACTGGCATCGCTTTACACATGTTGTTCAAATGTATACGTTAATTAGTATATATGTGAAGAATACAGTATCTTTATTTACAATCTTCTACATTATACAAAATATACTAGCAAGATCAAAAGAATAAACAATGAAATATAGATATCAATTGATGATAATGCAACAAGACAAGAAATGAATTAAAGCTACAGTCAACAACATAAAGTTTTGAAAATAAGAATACAGGATCGATTTATTGAGCCATTAATTGAGGAAACAACTCATGTGAATAAAAAGAGATTATTAGTTTGTCAATGTAAATGTATTTTAAACTTTTTTATCTACATGTCCTGATTAGTATTAATGATATCCAATCCTCATTGAATATTTTACAGATATGGATGTTGGTGCTGGACCCTCGGGCCAGGGTTCGTCAGACTATGGTATGTCTCATTTTAATTGCAATTTGTCTTAGAAACATGGACATAACATTACATAACATAATACATTCACATTTATCAATATTTATATGGATACTCTAATTATCTTTTCTGGTTATTTAAAATTAAGAATCAAAAATCTAATTTTTGATTACATTGTAGTACAAATCATAATTTTTTTAAATTTGAAGATATCACTTCTATTCTTGATATGTTCATTTTACTGTTAGATTAGTTTCATGGAAAATTTATATTCTGACCCTGTGTATTGCTTGTCATTGTTTTGATATATTTTGACAACAATCACACATTTTTGCATATGTTAATATTTTAAAAATATACATTACATACTTTTTTGGGTTATTATCATTTAAGGGACATGAAAACCAAATGTTCAAATGACGGATTTAAACACGTGATTTTCACAAATATTTATAAATCACAGGCTGGATTTTATTGACAAATGAATCCAATAACACATTTTGCACTTCATGTCCCTTTAAGAGAGGATAATTAAAGAATCTTGATGATATCCTTAAATTACAGTTTTTATTGTTGTTGCATGCTCAATACCATTCATTACATCAACATATGTAGGCGAAAATTCCTTAACAGCAAAATTGTCAAATTAATATATTTAAATCTTAAAGGGACACTGACCACATATTATTTCTGTTGTCATTCACATAGAGCATGCAATATCAATCAACTTTATTATTTACTATTATAATCATATTTTCAACATTCTCTTGTTTTCTTAATTTGAAAAGCAAGAATGTAATTTTAGATGCAGGTCCATTTTTGGTGACCAACCTGGGTTGTTCTTGATGACTGTTGTATACCTTCAACGAGCAATATTTAATGAACCAAACAATTTCTTAGCTGCATTAAAAACAAAACAAAACAAACAATAATATAATAGGAGTAAATGTCAAATTAAATAAAACATTCATTTTATTTTAAAATCAATGTTTTAACAAAATTGATGTCAGTGTCCCTTTAATAATCAATCAATTCATTCATCATTACATTGTTTGGATGAAACAATATTGATATCTAAATGACATATTCACTCTTGGACTTACTTTATAGATATAAGCAACAGCACCATGATTACATATTTTGATGAATAACTTCTGTTTTGCATTGTGATCAATATGTGTTGTGTCTTAAACAAGATTAGTGTCCATTGCACAAATGGATCGATGTGACACATGGCTTGGGTTCGATTTATCACCCGTTTTTAGTCCAAATGTTGTTTGTGTGTATTCGTTTAAAAACATTGATCAATGGGTATATTTAGATATGCAATATAATCATATGAGATGAATTGTCTGTCTAATATAGTCAGAAATTAAACATATGCTAAAGACATCTTTTTATTCAGAATAACCTTGATTGACTCATGCATTTATTCTTCAGATTAGTGTTCTATTGTTCTCATTTCTAAGTATATTATTCTTAAAAATCGATAATGATGTCATTTAGTGATGTCAAAACTGTGTTCACTAATAGATATCTATATCATTCATAGATATAGTTCTTGTGGGGAGCCCAGGGGGATCCAGCACCGACGATGAAATGCTTTCAAAGCATTCTGGTAAGTCCATTGACTCATTCATATGTCATTGAAGGTGTATTTGTAATTTATATTATGATCATGATTCTGATGAATCATTACATTTGAATAAAACATATAATTTAGTACTATGATTATATCTCAAATTTATTTTAATATTGAAAGATTAAGATCTCAAAGCTTCTTAGTCTACACCTTTGTTGTTCAGAAGATGGAGAACATATGTTTGTTTTTATTATAAATTTGGACAACAATCATGAAGTGATACACACATGAGAACTCTCAAATGTTCCATGTACTCTTATTTTGGTAATTTATATGAAATCCAAACACTAAAATGAAATTCTTACTCATTGAGAATAACAAATCTAATGTCATTTGTATGCTCCATCAAAATGATGTAAATCGTAACTTTGGCTCAGTATATCTTTAATGGAACATTGATGTGTGTCTTGGAGCAACAGTAACATATGTTATAATATCTGATATTAACGTGTACACAACATGTTATGTTTTACAGATATTGATGTAACATGTGGGACGGAGGAGGAAGAGGCGGCCATGGAGTCTGATGGTATGTGAAAGCTATCTAACATGTATCCAACATGTATTATTGTTTGTAAACATTCACATGAAGAAAATCAAAGTCTACAGCTTTGGCACTTGAAAAAGGATTATTCCTTTTCTTTTAGAATCCACTACTGCCCCCTTTCCTTTTCTTTTAGAATCCACTACTGCCCCCTTTCCATTATTTTTATGTTGAAAGGCATCTATATTGTGAACTGTGGATTTTTTTTTTTTTATTGTTGGATTAATTTATCCACCAATCAGCAGGGACAACCAAGGTTGATCACCAAAAATGGTCCGAAATATAAAATTACATTATTGCATTTAAATTAAAGATACAAAGAGAATATATTAGATTTGATAATAGGAGTAAATTAAATGTTTAAAAGATTTTTCATGGTCTATCTGAATCACGAAAGAAAATATTTGTGTTCAGTGTCCCTTTAATATTATCTCACTCCATATACCAATCACCACTACTTGTATAGAAAAATAGAAATATAACATTTTCTTACATTATCTCTTCTGTAAACCACTGGGAGTGTAATTTCTTCTGCTTGCTGTGTTTACACATGTTGGCCTCAAGGCAAAAAGCTTTAAGGATAGGTGTGGATACCACAAGATAAATAAACTATTTAAATTTACAATGTATGGACAATGGAAATAATGTTCAAAATATTAATACACTCAAGCTGGAAAAGTGGATCAGTGTAAACAAATTAAAGGGGATAACATTTTTTAGTAAACTGTCCCTTTAATGGTTTATGTATGAAGAACATATTTCATGTGTAGATAAGCAATATTGAATATTTGATTGTAAGAATGATTTATCTTTCTTATTCCAATGTATATTTGATCGATTTATATTATGTTGTGTAATTATCATTAATATTCTTCTATTTATTTCTTTTAGGCTGTGACTCAACATGGCTCATGCTCGAAACTCTATCGCGTATAGAGCAGGCCATGTTGAGGAACTCACTGTTCCTGGGAAGGATGCATGACACCATTCATACCCTGCTCCAGGTTCAGCGTTCAACTCTACGCCATATAAGGCGCTTACAGTCAATGCCTGAATCTGGAGCAGAGCATGAAGAGGACAATGAAGGTGATGCCCAGTAAGTGGAGTATCTGGAGATGCTCCAAGGTCGCACTTAAGATTCTTCCATCCACATGTTACTGTTTTGGTTTTTCCTGTTGCCATTTGGGCTTTTTTGTTTATTGTTGTGCACTCTTTTACCTTGTCAAATGGCTCCAATGGGGCTGTGCTGGCCTTTGTTGGCCCTTGTCAACTCACTCCAAGGACTGTGATGCACTCTTTTACCTTGACAAATGGCTCCAATGGGGCTGTGATGGCCCTTGTCAACTCCCTCCAAGGACTGTGATGCACTCTTTTACCTTGTCAAATGGCTCCAATGGGGCTGTGTTGGGCCTTGCCAACTCCCTCCAAGGACTGTGATGCACTCTTTTACCTTGTCAAATGGCTCCAATGGGGCTGTGTTGGCCCTTGTCAACTCCCTCCAAGGACTGTGATGCACTCTTTTACCTTGTCAAATGGCTCCAATGGGGCTGTGATGGCCCTTGTCAACTCCCTCCAAGGACTGTGATGCACTCTCTTACCTTGTCAAATGGCTCCAATTTTACTGATCTTTAAACATGTTTTTAGAAAACCTGGTTTATGTTTTATGACATACTAATAAAATACATGTCATTCCACAATTCTTTGTCCTCTTTATTCATGTCATTGATTGAAATCGATAGTTTATGTGGTTAATCCTTAAAGGGACCTGAAACCAAATAACGGTCTTTCCGGAATCATATATGTAATACAATTGTAAATGACTTTAATATTTACATCTCCAATTTAATTCGATTCATTTTCTTGATATACTTTTCGTAAAGCTTTATCTTTGCAAGATTATGATTAGCATAGTAATGAATTTATCTCTCTCTCTCTCTCTCTCTATATATATATATATATATATATATATATATATATATATATATATATCTTGCTGTTTGTATATATATATATATATATGTGTCTATTTTTTATTTCACATCCATGTGTTCATTTGTAAACTCTTCGTGAATTGATGCACCTTTAACAAATGATCCCAGGATTGATACAATGAGATAATCTCTGTCAAGTTTTATTTTTATGTAAATAGTATCCTCTATGTGAATCCTGAAAAGTTTTTTTTTTTGTATTTCATGTCTCTTTAAGTGATGCTGACCACAATTGTTAAAGGGATACTAACCCCTCATTTTTTTTTTCTTTCATTATTCAGATAGAGCATGCAATTTTAAGCAACTTTCTAATTTACTCCTATTATCAATTTTTCTTTGTTCTCATGTTATCTTGATTTGAAAAAGCAGTAATAAAAGGTTAGGAGCCGGCCCATTTTTTAGTTCAGCACCTTGGTAGAGCTGCTGATTGGTTTGCTACATTTAGCCACAAATCAGCAAGTGCTACCCATGTGCTGAACAAAAAATGGTCTGTCTCTAAAGCTTACAGTACTGCTTTTTCAAATCAAGATAGCATGAGAACAAAGAAAATTTGATAATAGGAGTAAATTAGAAATGTGCTTAAAATCTCATGCTCTATCTGAATCATGAAATAAAAAAATTGGGTTTAGTATCCCTTTAAGGAATGGATCTGCATTTCTAATGCGTTTTTGTCCTTTTTACATGAACAAGGACACATAATCTTATTTTAAACAAACTCTTATTTGAATGTTGACAGCACATGTATTCAAATTTCAATTATATCTTATTGTAGTATTGTAACCAAATCAATCACTGTGTGTAATGCGCATATTTTAGATGATTAATATCTTTCTCTTAATATTTTTTAAATGTAATTATCCTCCGATATATGGCTATAGGTAGGCTGACCATATTTCAACTTGAATAAGTGACACGTTTGATCAATACATGTATCATTATTGTTATTCCAAAACAATATAAACTATCTGAAAACATCAATGACATATGTATTTATCATGTGTACCTTTTAAATGTTAAAGATGGGCAACATAGCTATAGTTAAAGGGACAGTCAAGTCCCAAAAGATGATTCATGATTTAAATAGGGCATGCAATTTTAACCAACTTCCTAATTTACTTTGATCCACAATTTTGCTTTGTTCTCTTGGTATTCTTAGTTGAAAGCTAAAACTAGGAGGTTCATATGCTAATTTCTTCGACCTTGAAGACTGCCTCTAATCTGAATACATTTTGACTACTATAAGACATTAGTTCACATGTTTCATATAGATAACATTGAGCTCATGCACGTAAAGTGACCTAGGAGTGAACATTGTTTGGCTAAACTGCATGTCTGTCAAAAGAACAGAAATAATGGGGCAGTCAGCAGAAGCTTAGATACAAGATAATAACAGAAGTAAAAAGTATATTAATATATAACTGTGTTTGTTGTTCAAAAATGGGTAATGTGTAATAAAGGGATTAGCTATATTTTTAAACAAAAACATTTCTGGGGTTGACTGTCCCTTTAACATATAATATATAACACATCCCTATTTTCCGAATACATCTCCTAGCATTAATTCTCAGTTAAAGGGACATGAAACACAATAATCAAAATATTTTCATTTATTGTTACAATGTATTTCAAATTGCAATGTCGTACATAATCGTGTAACCTTAAAATATTGTTTTCATGTCTATTTAAACCATGCTGCTTGCTAAATAGTTTAGTTAATAATCCTCTGCTTCTAATGAAATATCTCCTTATTTTCACTAATGGATTCTATTTCAAATATCACAGTATTACTTTATCTAGCGTGACATTCCTAGCTAGCAATATAGACACATACTAGTTTCTAAAATATAAATATGTTTCTTATTGATATGCCAAGCTATCAAATGAGTCCTTGTATTGGCTGACGTTTTTACTTGATCTCGGATGCGCCATGTTGCTTAAGACGTCACCTGCCAGGCTGTCCAATGAGTCCTTGTATTGGCTGACGTTTTTACGGGATCAAGGATGCGCCTTTTATTGGATGGCGTATTTATGCGATCAAGGATGCGCCTTTTATTGGATGGCGTTTTTACGCGATCAAGGATGCGCCATGTTAATTAAGACGTCACATGCAAAGGTTTAAAAACCGTCTGATTGTATTACGTAGTCCCGCAATATTAGATTTTGCACGTAACCCACGTTTGTGAATAAGAAGACAAGTTTAAAACCATGGCGAGTATGGATTGTGTGAATCATGTAACATTGTTGACCCATAGCTGATAAAGAACACAACATTCTCTTTTGATGGCTGTCTGGTTGAATAAACGAATGAAAGCAAAATGTTTTCCTGCATAAGATATTTTGAGGCAAGTGCAAATCCATGAATATAGTCCATCTTGTTTAATATGTTTGTCAACAATATGTTCCTTTTTAGGAATAATGACTGTGTTGTGTTTAATTTTAAACATATCGAATTCCGAAAGATGCGCTATTGTATTAGAATCAAGTAATCAATATGCATTTATCTTTATCATATGCTAAATATATGAGATGTTATGTCGTCGTATATTTTATTAAAGGGTCATTATACACTCACTTTAAAAACACAAATATGTTTTTTATCTCTATTTATATAGTCCATTTTTTAACAAATACATGTCTAGTTTTGCTTATGTTCAAATAACATTTCAGTAATTTTCTGACTCATCGCCAAGCCTAAAAGTTTGATGTGAGTACCATCAGCTACCTTCTCCAGCTTGCTCCTGTTTGTGTAAAGGGTCTTTTCATATGCAAATGAAGGGGTATTGTCTTATTTTTTATTATCCACTTGGAATGGGCTTTCTAGCTATCTTTTCAATATAGATAAACCTATTTTCTAAAAAAGTGTTTAAACCTTTTTCTTATGGATTTTGATATCAGTATGTGGTCATCTTGTTGTTTCTAGTAGTGTCTATTGCTTGCAGTTCTCTGAAAAAGATTGTATACTGTCCCTTTAATGTAAATGTTGATTATTGTGTCATGTATGAGTTCCACATTGGTTAATCTCCAAATATATTATTGTGAGCATCTATTGTTTATTCCCTCATAAAAGGACTTGAAACCATATTCCTTGTAAATAAAATGTCTTTCTAAAATAATTCAAACACAATAATGTCTCTTTAAGAAAATAGACTTTATTTAACACGTCAATAGAAATCCTATTCCAATATTTCTTGTTTGAACAAGTACATGTAGATATACCAACAATCACAAAATATTAGTATATGTTAGCATATGTCATTTTTTAAAGGGACAGTCTTGAAAACCAATGATGATTTGCATTATGAAAAATGCAATTTTTAAAATACAAATTATCTCAAACGTTTCTCACCAATTTATCAGAATTCTCTGGTTATTCTTATTTGCTAGCTAAACCTAGGAGGTTTGTGTGCTCATTTCTTAGAGCTTGAAGAGTGCATGTAATAAGAATGCATTTTGACCACTAGAGGGCATTTTGATATAGAAAAACTTGAGCTCATACAGCATATTTACCCTGGATTGATCATTGATTGTTTAAATTGTTGTTCTGTCAGAATAACATAAATAAGTGGTCATTTTTCAGAGGCATAGATACAAGGGTAATCACATGTCACACGTGTATTTCTCCATGTTTTTGTTTCAAACTTGATAATGCGTAATACAGTGTTTTCTTTGTAAACAATAATGTTCTGACTGTCCCTTTAAGCTGTGTTATTGGCATTCAAACAGTAATATGCCATCATGTATAATTGTAATGGTCATTTTGTTTGAGATTAGGGAAACAGTTTGGACATCACATCACAGAAACCAATCAATATCATGAACAAGGATAGGTATGTGATGATGTGGTGTCCACACACTTATAACCCACACTCTGCAAACAATCTGCCTCCATGGACCCGGTCCCATAGAAGCAGATTATATACAGAGCGTGGTCCACAAGTGTCTGAAAACCACATCATCACATACCTATCCATTACACATTAAATAAATACAAAACAAACATATCTCAAAAAATACTTACTTCCTCTTCCTTCCCCTCTTCCCACGAGACTGAGGCTCTGGGGGGGGCAACTGCCCGCTCCGACAAGTTCTCATCGGAGATGTTGTGAGAAGATGGGAATGAGGAGTACCAAGATGAGATGGCCCAGCAGCAGATGGTCCAGCAGCAGATGGCACAGCATGCACCTCCCGGAAGAAATTAAACATATCTTCGAGAATCTGTACACTCCGGTTTTGTCCTTGTTCAACTCTTGTAAGGACCTGTATAATTTCTCTTTGTCCTTCTCGAATGGCACGAAGATCTTCTGTCATCTGACTTCTAGTTTGGATATTTTCCATCCGGGAGGCACGCATCTGTTCGATGAAATCAAGTAACACCTGCACCTCGGCTATCTCCTCCTGTTGTGCATGGCGGCCTGCTTGTGCACATCGGCCTGCTTGTGCACGGCGGCCTGCTTGTGCACAGCGGCCTGCTGGTGCTTGAGGGGCCTCTTCTTCTGCTTGAGGGGCCTCTTCTTCTGCTTCAGGGGGGGCCTCTTCTTCTGCTTCAGGGGGGCCTCTTCTTCTGCTTCAGGGTGAGCCTCTTCTTCTGCTTCAGGGGGTGCCTCTTCCATTTCTCTCCGAGGTGGCGATTCATCCCCACCACTCTCAAACCTGGGAAAAGGAGGAGCCTGTAGTTGGTATGCTGCCTCCTCCCCAGACTCTGTATATTGCAAAAAGAAAGAAATGTATATATTAGCATATTGTCAAATAAAGATGTAAATGCTTTTGTTTCCAATTGAATTACAAATGCAGCCACATTAATCCACTTTGAAATCTAACAATCAATACGATTTCCGCATTTTCCAAACCGTGTTTGTGATATCTATCTGGTCAATCTGAATGTTTTTGCGTTTGTTTTCAGTCTGTTTAAATGCACACCTAACCTGTAGCCTAGATAGTAATGTAATTGCAAGGTAATTGTGAATGTGTTTACGTAATAATGTGTTAAACAGCGTAATAGCATTAATCTTATCCTTAAATACATTTTTTATTTTGGATGTTAATATATTCTTAAATGAGCTTACCGTCAGATGAGAGTGGCAGGTTCCCGGTATCGATTCCTCCGATCCCGACTATGGCCACCTCGGAGATGCTGGGACGCAACATTTCCTCCCATCGGGAGTACTCAACGGTCAGTGCAGGCCCGCCACCGGTCCCTGTGGCATGTTGGTACTCCCCGGTTATTTTTTTTTTCAGCTCCATCTTGCAGTCCCGGTAGCGATGTTTAATAGAGTCCATATCTCTGTTATGGCCCCCCACTGCATTCACTGCATCCATTATCTCCCGCCAGAGCTTCCTCTTGTCACTCGGGGTGGTCTTCTGAGCCTGCAGCCTCTTATACCTGCCCATATACGCCTCTATGAGGGCCTCCTTCTCTTCCATAGTAAACCTCACCTCCCTAGTCGCCGTGGCCTTCCCTTGTGATGGTGCCCTCTGTTTCCTGGACTGTGAAGCCCTACTCTGTCCGCCACTGGGCCCAGCTTCTTGTTCATCTTGAACCAAGTGGCTGGGTCCACCCACCGCTTCCTCCCCCGCTTCCTGCCCCCCTTCCTGTCCTGTTCCTCCCCCCCCCCTCTCCCTCTCCTCCCCCCTCTCCCTCTCCCCTGACTAATCTCCTGCCTGCCCTCCTCTTCCATCTCTTCCCTAAACTAAGCCCTAACTACTCCAACAAAAAGTGACTGTGCACAAATGAAAGGGGGTCAAAATAAATAAATAAAAAGACAAAACAAGTGCTCAAAGTGTGAAAGGAATATAAATAAAAGAGGGTAAGGAGTATTTAACCAAACAAAATGTATAAGAAGACTAAAAGGAGGATATGTAAACTAAATGTAACTAGCGGATGGTATTAGAGGGAATGGGGTATGGGATTACAGGGAATGGGGTATGGGATTACAGGGAATGGGGTATGGGATGAAAGGGAATGGGATTACAGGGAATGGGGTATGGAGTGTAGTATGAGAGGGTATGGGGTATGGAGTGTATGTAGTGTTATTGATAACTGTATGTATTAAATGTGTTTGCGTGTAAATATGTTACATATACAGAAAAAGCACTTGCACACTCACCCAAACCAACTGTCGCTCACTACCGCTCTCTTACTAACTCACGATACCACTAACTCACGCTACCACTAACTCACACTACCACTAACTCACACTACCACTAACTCACTCACAATAACACTAACTGACTCTCTCACACTAACACTAACTCGCACTAACTCTCACAATAACTCACTAAATCTCAAATCTCCAAAAACCCACCAGCAACACAGTCAAAGAAGCCATGCTTGTGTGGTGCTTATATACCCTGTGTAAATGTTTAATGATGTACCTGTTTGCCTTGTAAATTGTGTTCAGGTGTGCTTTGTTAGTAATTAGTATGCGTGCAATGTGTATTAGTTGTGTGAATTTGCGCATGCTCATTTTGAGTTTTGTGGAATGTGTAGAATGCAATGATGTCATAGTGCTCGTTTTCTATAACATTGTCCAATAGTATTATGTGTAAATGTTAATTGGTGATGGTGTCGTATTTGTGAAGTCTTGTATATGTATATAATATAATAAAAGGTAAATTTTAATATTTTTCCATAAGACTGTGGAGATCTTACAATGAGAATCTAATATTGACAATTGGTGCATAGAAGCATACTTTTTTGGATTAGGCTCATATTCATGTGAGCTTAATCTACGTTGTAAATTGTTGTATATGTATGTTTGTCCTAATATTTCGTAATGTTGAATGCAAGTATTTTGCTTGTGTATGAGTGTGCATTTATTTTTCCTTGTTGTTATTTTCCGTATTTCCATATCGTAAAGTATATGCATATTCCTCGTTTAGTTCTATTTTTTCCCCCGCTTCTTAATGTGTAATGCGTGTGTGTTATATTTTGTGATTGTTGTTATGACATTTGCATTGTGTTTTTGTTGTGCATTATGTGGTATACGTCATATGACCGAGCAGTGCGTATTTCTCGCGAGAACGAGTGTTAGGTGAAAAAAACGTGTTTGTTTGATTTGCATTGATCTCTATGGGAGACTGTCTAACGTGGGCGTGATTACGTGTATAAAATAGACGTGTTAGGAGTCGCGTTAGAAGGTTGTTTTTAAACTCTAAATACCAGCGTTAAAAACACTGTGCGTTAGAAAAAAAAGACGCGTAGCTAACGCACCCCTTCTAATGCAAAACTCTAAATCTAGGTGTATGTACTTTAGTTTCATAATTTAAAAGTGTGGAGCTATATTTTAGTAAACATGAAAACAGCAGGAAAAAATGTCGTTATTTTTGAGAATATTTGCAGAACTAAAAATAAATAGGTTTTCAATTGGATTTTTTTTTTTTTTTAGTCCTAATTTGAAAAAGCTGTGAAAACATGTAAACTGTGATAAATTATTTGTATAACTGACAGAAAAGAGACTAAATGATTTGTCAAATTGCTTTAAAAAATGCTACAAGAATGCTTCTCAGAATATATTGTATTCACACCAGGAAATATGCTACAAATTTACAAATGACTAGCATTTTTTAGATAATGTTTTTAGAATGTTTTTAACACGTGGTAAAGGCAATACTATGAAGTATAGCAAAAAAGTGAGGCAGGGGACCAGAAATAAAAACTAAAAGGTAGCTTTTATTATATACATGATAAAAATGCTTCACGCAGTAAAGACCAAGGTGCTTTAACAGTGTTACGCGTTTCGACTTTCCGCAGCTCTCATCCTATTGGCTGATTTGAAATTGTCAGCCAATAGGAATGCAAGGTACCCTAATATAAAAGGGGTACCTTGCATTCAATCTTCAGTGTGCGGCGGATGATCACATAAAGAGGAGGCACCACGTAGGATGTCAGCGCCATCGTCGATCCCGCTACCACCCCACACTCCATGCAGCATCAGCTCCGTGACCCCTGGATGTAGAAAGAAGATGGCTCTGTGAAACCGGGATGAAGATGGAGCGCCTGGAAGAAGACCTTCACCGCCGGACTTCAGGAATGGTGAGTACCTATTTTGTGGTTAGTGTTAGGTTTTTGGTTTTTTTTTTGTTTTTTTTTAGATTAGGGCTTTTTTTGTTTTTTAATGGGCACTTTTAATGGCAATGCCGATACAAATGTCCCTTTAGGGGCAATGGGTAGCTTAGGTGTTTTTTAAAATTAGGTCTTTTTTTGGGGTTGGTTGTATTGTTAGGGGGTAATTTGTATTTTTTTTTAAAAAAAGGGCTGTTAAACTTAGGGCAATGTCCTTTTTTATTTTGGGGGGTTTGGGTGGGTGGGTGAGGGGTTTTACTGTTAGGGGTTCATGTGTGCTTTTTTTTAGATAAAATAACTGATTACTTAAGGGCAATGTCCTACAAAAGGCCCTTTAAAGGGCTATTGGTAGTTTGGTGTTAGATTAGGGGGTGTTTTTATTTTGGGGTGGCTTTTTTTGTTTTTATAGGGGTATTAGATTAGGTTTCATTTTTTTTATTTTGGATAATTTCATTTATTATTTTCTGTAATCTTAGATTTTTATTTATTTTAGTTATTTTTTGTAATGTTAGGGTTTTTTTTTTTTTTGAAGTGTTAGGATTTTTTTATTTTGTAATTTTTATTTTTTTTGGTATATTTTTTTTTTTTTTTAATAGTAATGTTAGGTTTAAGTATATAAAGAAAATAATGTGAACATATAAAGTTGCTATGGCAGCGATGATGTGTGTTCTGTGTACCTAGTGAAACTTGTTTGGTGAATACACAAATATACAGATATAGTGAAACGTCTCTTCCGGATAAATCAAGGGCCTGCACTTTGCTTATACATACCCCTTCCGCCAACACCACCAAGAACATGTTGTTCACCCAATCCAAGGGTTAGTGTTGTATCACCTGGGGGAGAGTGTGTAAAACAGGTCCGCTTGATCCAGAGCAGTAATAGTATTCACGGCTTCACTCAGCAGGTACCGATGTCTGTAATTCACACAGCATAGGTTCCTCTCGTAGTGACGTCTGGCTTAGAACGCACGGCGTGATGTCAGCGTAGGTAGGGGAATCCTTCTCTCCCTCGATTTGCTGATGCTATTAGTAACACTTGCGTTCTGCTCATCATATGGTGGAATCCTCCAACCGGAACTTCTGCATTTCCGAGATGGCAGTGAATAGTATAGACGGCTCACACACAAACTTCAGTGACTTGGATAGGGAGCTTTCAAAGGGTTATGGCTGGGCATATAGGAGTGGATTCCCCACAAACCACTGGTATGATAAATAAAAAAAAATGTTCCAAAGCGAAGCCTTAAAAAATAATAAATGCTTTATTCCAAGGTTAAAAGCATACAGGATATAGAAGACATGTGGGTTTCCTCCATAGCAATAAAAAAGTCTGACCGGTTTCGGTCTAACTGACAGTAA